>NC_060072.1:102911439-103214469 GCF_922984935.1 Meles meles
CCTAGAGACATATAAACTACCACAACTGAACCAGGAAGAAATAGAAAACCTGAACAGGCCCATAACCAGTAAGGAGATTGAAACAGTCATCAAAAATCTCCAAACAAACAAAAGCCCAGGGCCAGACGGCTTCCCAGGGGAATTCTACCAAACATTTAAAGAAGAACTCATTCCTATTCTCCTGAAACTGTTCCAAAAAATAGAAATGGAAGGAAAACTTCCAAACTCATTTTATCAGGCCAGCATCACCTTGATCCCAAAACCAGACAAGGATCCCACCAAAAAAGAGAACTACAGACCAATATCCTTGATGAACACAGACGCAAAAATTCTCGCCAAAATACTAGCCAATAGGATTCAACAGTACATTAAAAGGATTATTCACCACGATCAAGTGGGATTTATTCCAGGGCTGCAGGGTTGGTTCAACATCCACAAATCAATCAATGTGATAGAACACATTAATAAAAGAAAGAACAAGAACCATATGATACTCTCAATAGATGTTGAAAAAGCATTTGACAAAGTACAGCATCCCTTCCTGATCAAAACTCTTCAAAGTGTAGGGATAGAGGGCACATACCTCAATATTATCAAAGCCATCTATGAAAAACCCACCGCAAATATCATTCTCAATGGAGAAAAACTGAAAGCTTTTCCATTAAGGTCAGGAACATGGCAGGGATGTCCATTATCACCACTGCTATTCAACATAGTATTAGAAGTCCTAGCCTCAGCAATCAGACAACAAAAAGAAATTAAAGGCATCCAAATTGGTAAAGAAGAAGTCAAACTATCACTCTTCGCAGATGATATGATACTATATGTGGAAAACCCAAAAGGCTCCACTCCAAAACTGCTAGAACTTGTACAGGAATTCAGTAAAGTGTCAGGATATAAAATCAATGCACAGAAATCAGTTGCATTTCTGTACACCAACAACAAGACTGAAGAAAGAGAAATTAAGGAGTCAATCCCATTTACAATTGTACCCAAAACTATAAGATACCTAGGAATAAACCTAACCAAAGAGGCTAAGAATCTATACGCAGAAAATTATAAAGTACTCATGAAAGAAATTGAGGAAGACACAAAGAAATGGAAAAATGTTTCATGCTCCTGGATTGGAAGAATAAATATTGTGAAAATGTCTATGCTACCTAAAGCAATCTACACATTTAATGCAATCCCTATCAAAATACCATCCATTTTTTTCAAAGAAATGGAACAAATAATCCTAAAATTTATATGGAACCAGAAAAGACCTCGAATAGCCAAAGGAATATTGAAGAACAAAGTCAAAGTTGGTGGCATCACAATTCCGGACTTCAAGCTCTATCACAAAGCTGTCATCATCAAGACAGCATGGTACTGGCACAAAAACAGACACATAGACCAGTGGAACAGAATAGAGAGCCCAGAAATCGACCCTCAACTCTATGGTCAACTAATCTTCGACAAATCAGGAAAGAATGTCCAATGGAAAAAAGACAGCCTCTTCAATAAATGGTGCTGGGAAAATTGGACAGCCACATGCAGAAAAATGAAATTGGACCACTTCCTTACACCACACACGAAAATAGACTCCAAATGGATGAAGGACCTCTATGTGAGAAAGGAATCCATCAAAATCCTTGAGGAGAACGCAGGCAGCAACCTCTTCGACCTCAGCCGCAGCAACATTTTCCTAGGAACAACGGCAAAGGCAAGGGAAGCAAGGGCGAAAATGAACTATTGGGATTTCATCAAGATCAAAAGCTTTTGCACAGCAAAGGAAACAGTTAACAAAACCAAAAGACAGCTGACAGAATGGGAGAAGATATTTGCAAACGACGTATCAGATAAAGGGCTAGTATCCAAAATCTATAAGGAACTTAGCAAACTCAACACCCAAAGAACAAACAATCCAATCAAGAAATGGGCAGAGGACATGAACAGACATTTCTGCAAAGAAGACACCCAGATGGCCAACAGACACATGAAAAAGTGCTCCACGTCACTCGGCATCAGGGAAATACAAATCAAAACCACAATGATATATCACCTCACACCAGTCAGAATGGCTAAAATTAACAAGTCAGGAAATGACAGATGCTGGAGAGGATGTGGAGAAAGGGGAACCCTCCTCCACTGTTGGTGGGAATGCAAGCTGGTCCAACCACTCTGGAAAACAGCATGGAGGTTCCTCAAAATGTTGAAAATAGAACTACCCTATGACCCAGCAATTGCACTACTGGGTATTTACCCTAAAGATACAAACATAGTGATCCGAAGGGGCATGTGTACCCGAATGTTTATAGCAGCAATGTCTACAATAGCCAGACTATGGAAAGAACCTAGATGTCCATCAACAGATGAATGGATAAAGAAGATGTGGTATATATACACAATGGAATACTATGCAGCCATCAAAAGAAATGAAATCTTGCCATTTGCGACGACGTGGATGGAACTAGAGCGTATCATGCTTAGTGAAATAAGTCAATCGGAGAAAGACAACTATCATATGATCTCCCTGATATGAGGACATGGAGAAGCAACATGGGGGGGTAGGGGGATAGGAGAAGAATAAATGAAACAAGATGGGATTGGGAGGGAGACAAACCATAAATGACTCTTAATCTCACAAAACAAACTGGGGGTTGCTGGGGGGAGGTGGGATTGGGAGAGGGGGAGCGGGCTATGGACATTGGGGAGGGGAGGCGAACCATAAGAGACTATGGACTCTGAAAAACAACCTGAGGGTTTTGAAGGGTCAGGGGTGGGAGGTTGGGGGAACAGGTGGTGGGTGATGGGGAGGGCACGTTTTGCATGGAGCACTGGGTGTTGTGCAAAAAGAATGAATACTGTTATGCTGAAAAAATAAATAAATAAAAAGGGAAAAAAAAAACAAACAAACAAAAAAAAAAACAACAAAAAAAAAACCTTAACCAGAATGCAGTAGGTACTAGGAGAGAAGGAAAAGAGCCTCTTTTCCCCCAAAGCCCAACCCTTTGAACCCAGACATCATTGTGGGAAGGAGGAGTTTCTTTGAGAAAATAGAATGATCCTTGATAGAAAATTTGAACTTTGGGTTAACAGAATATTTACCAAAAAGTGAGTCAATCCAATAAAACCAAAAAGTCCACCAGCATACTTATATTGGTATTAGAGGAAAAGTAGCAGCTTTAGGCTGCTTAATGCCTGGTGGGTAGTTCCTAACATAGAGGCTCATACAAGCCTAGGATAAATATTTGCATGTGGCTGTCCAATTTTCCCAGCACCATTTATTGAAGAGGCTGTCTTTTTTCCATTGGACATTCTTTCCTGCTTTGTCGAAGATTAGTGGACCATAGAGATGAGGGTCGATTTCTGGGCTCTCTATTCTGTTCCACTGATCTATGTGTCTGTTTTTGTGCCAGTACCATGTTGTCTTGATGATGACAGCTTTGTAATAGAGCTTGAAGTCCGGAATTGTGATGCCACCAACTTTGGCTTTGTTCTTCAATATTCCTTTGGCTATTTGAGGTCTTTTCTGGTTCCATATAAATTTGAGGATTATTTGTTCCATTTCTTTGAAAAAAAATGGATGGTATTTTGATAGGGATTGCATTAAATGTGTAGATTGCTTTAGGTAGCATGGACATTTTCACAATATTTATTCTTCCAATCCAGGAGCATGAAACATTTTTCCATTTCTTTGTGTCTTCCTCAATTTCTTTCATGAGTACTTTATAATTTTCTGTGTATAGATTCTTAGCCTCTTTGGTTAGGTTTATTCCTAGGTATCTTATAGTTTTGGGTACAATTGTAAATGGGATTGACTCCTTAATTTCTCTTTCTTCAGTCTTGTTGTTGGTGTACAGAAATGCAACTGATTTCTGTGCATTGAATTTATATCCTGACACTTTATTGAATTCCTGTACAAGTTCTAGCAGTTTTGGAGTGGAGTCTTTTGGGTTTTCCACATATAGTATCATACCATCTGTGAAGAGTGATACTTTGACTTCTTCTTTACCAATTTGGATGCCTTTAATTTCTTTTTGTTGTCTGATTGCTGAGGCTAGGACTTTTGTACTATGTTGAATAGCAGTGGTGATAATGGACATCCCTGCTGTGTTCCTGACCTTAACGGAAAAGCTTTCAGTTTTTCTCCATTGAGAATGATATTTGCGGTGGGTTTTTCATAGATGGCTTTGATAATATTGAGGTATGTGCCCTCTATCCCTACACTTTGAAGAGTTTTGATCAGGAAGGGATGCTGTACTTTGTCAAATGCTTTTTCAACATCTATTGAGAGTATCATATGGTTCTTGTTCTTTCTTTTATTAATGTGTTCTATCACATTGATTGATTTGTGGATGTTGAACCAACCCTGCAGCCCTGGAATAAATCCCACTTGATCGTGGTGAATAATCCTTTTAATGTACTGTTGAATCCTATTGGCTAGTATTTTGGCGAGAATTTTTGCGTCTGTGTTCATCAAGGATATTGGTCTGTAGTTCTCTTTTTTGGTGGGATCCTTGTCTGGTTTTGGGATCAAGGTGATGCTGGCCTGATAAAATGAGTTTGGAAGTTTTCCTTCCATTTCTATTTTTTGGAACAGTTTCAGGAGAATAGGAATTAGTTCTTCTTTAAATGTTTGGTAGAATTCCCCTGGGAAGCCGTCTGGCCCTGGGATTTTGTTTGTTTGGAGATTTTTGATGACTGTTTCAATCTCCTTACTGGTTATGGGCCTGTTCAGGTTTTCTATTTCTTTCTGGTTCAGTTGTGGTAGTTTATATGTCTCTAGGAACCACTTCCTTACACCACACATGAAAATAGACTCCAAATGGATGAAGGACCTCAATGTGAGAAAGGAATCCATCAAAATCCTTGAGGAGAACACAGGCAGCAACCTCTTCGACCTCAGCCGCAGCAACATCTTCCTAGGAACAACGGCAAAGGCAAGGGAAGCAAGGGCAAAAATGAACTATTGGGATTTCATCAAGATCAAAAACTTTTGCACAGCAAAGGAAACAGTTAACAAAACCAAAAGACAACTGACAGAATGGGAGAAGATATTTGCAAATGACGTATCAGATAAAGGGCTAGTATCCAAAATCTATAAGGAACTTAGCAAACTCAACACCCAAAGAACAAACAATCCAATCAAGAAATGGGCAGAGGACATGAACAGACATTTCTGCAAAGAAGACATCCAGATGGCCAACAGACACATGAAAAAGTGCTCCACGTCACTCGGCATCAGGGAAACACAAATCAAAACCACAATGAGATATCACCTCACACCAGTCAGAATGGCTAAAATTAACAAGTCAGGAAATGACAGATGCTGGAGAGGATGTGGAGAAAGGGGAACCCTCCTCCACTGTTGGTGGGAATGCAAGCTGGTGCAACCACTCTGGAAAACAGCATGGAGGTTCCTCAAAATGTTGAAAATAGAACTACCCTATGACCCAGCAATTGCACTACTGGGTATTTACCCTAAAGATACAAACATAGTGATCCGAAGGTGCACGTGTACCCGAATGTTTATAGCAGCAATGTCTACAATAGCCAAACTATGGAAAGAACCTAGATGTCCATCAACAGATGAATGGATAAGGAAGAGGTGGTATATATACACAATGGAATACTATGCAGCCATCAAAAGAAATGAAATCTTGCCATTTGCGACAACGTGGATGGAACTAGAGCGTATCATGCTTAGTGAAATAAGTCAATCGGAGAAAGACAACTATCATATGATCTCCCTGATATGAGGACATGGAGAAGCAACATGGGGGGTTAGGGGGATAGGAGAAGAATAAATGAAACAAGATGGGATTGGGAGGGAGACAAACTATAAATGACTCTTAATCTCACAAAACAAACTGGGGGTTGCTGGGGGAGGTGGGATTGGGAGAGGGGGAGGGGGCTATGGACATTGGGGAGGGGAGGCGAACCATAAGAGACTATGGACTCTGAAAAACAACCTGAGGGTTTTGAAGGGTCAGGGGTGGGAGGTTGGGGGAACAGGTGGTGGGTAATAGGGAGGGCACGTTTTGCATGGAGCACTGGGTGTTGTGCAAAAACAATGAATACTGTTACGCTGAAAAAAATAAATAAAATGGAAAAAAAATATTTGCTGACTTTTTCGTAAGAGAACTCAAAATGAATTTCTAGATCTAGAAGGCAATAAATTCCTCTTGTTTAGATAGATTCTTTCTTAGCCACCAAGACAACTATTTTAAGAAACTTCCTGTTGCTTTCACACATGACATTCTTTGATGCAATGTTAGGCAATTCATTTTGACATTAAGTAAAGGACATTTCTTCAATATAGCAACCCTCACATTATAGACTAAACCGCCATATGGATTATCTGTAGGTTAAAAGTAAAATACCAGACATCCCTCATGTAATAATACTTAAAACACATTATAGAACAAATAGGGTAATTTCACGACTATGAAAACTAAGAAGCCAAAAAGAATAAAATTTGATTTATTTTTATTATCTGAAAACATTTATTGAGAAAGAGATGTAAAACCCAGATGTTTAAACTCTGAGTGTGTGTGTGTGTGTGTGTGTGTGTGTGCACACGTGTATGGTTTGTTTTAATTGAGGTATAGTTACATTAATTTCAGGTGTACAACATAGTGATCCCACATGTCTATACATTATGCTATGCTTACCACATGTGCAGCCACCATCTGTCACCATATGATGCTTTTAAAATACTAATCATTATACTCCCGATGCTGTGTCTTTTATTCCCTTATTCGTTCTGTAACTGGAAGCCTGTATCTCTCACTCCCCTTCTCCTACTCCACATCCCTCTGGCAATCATCAGTTTGTTCACAATGTATTTATGAGCCTGTTCTGCTCTTTGTTTGTTCATTTGTTTTGTTTTTTGGATTCCACATATAAGTGAAATCATATGGTATTTGTCTATGACTTATTTCACTTAGTATAGTACCCTCTAGGAACATCCATGTTGTCACAGATGTCAAGATCTCATTCTTTTTCATGACCAAGTAATGTTCCACTGTGTGTATGTATGTGTGTGTGTATGTGTGTATATATATATACACACACACACACACACACATTATCTTTATCTAGTCATCTATTGACAGACACTTAGGCTGCATCCATATCTTCACTATGGTAAGTAATGCTGCAATAAACCTAGGGGTGCATGTATCTTCTCAAATTAGCATTTTCATTTGCCTTGGGTAAATACCCACTAGCGGAATTACTGGGTCATATGATATTTCTATTTTTAATTCCTGTGAAACCTCCATACTGTGTTTCACAATGGCTACATCTGTTCGCATTCTAATTGACAGTACACAAGCATTCCTTTTTCTCCATATCCTTGCCAATACTTACTATTTCTTGTCATTTTGGTTCTAGCCATTCTGACAGTATAAGGTGATATCTAATTGTAGTTTTGATTTCCATTACCTGCTGATTAGAGATGCTTGAGTATCTTTTCATGTGCCTGTTGGCCACCTATATGTCTTATTTGGAAAAATGTCTATTCAGGTCCTCTACACATTTTTAACTGATTATTTGGGTTTTTTTGGTGTTCTATTGAATAAGTTCTTTAAATATTTTGGATATTAACCCCTTATCAGCTATATCATTTATGAATGTCTTCTCCCATTCAGTAGCCTTTTTATTTTGTTGACAGTTTCCTTTGGTGTGCAAAGCTTTTTACTGTGATGTAGTCCCAATAGTTTATTTTTGCTTTTTTTCCCTTGCCTGAGGAGACATATCTAGGAAAATGTTGCTAAAGCTCATATCAAGGAGATTATCACCTATCCTTTCTTTTAGAAGTTTTATGGTTTCAAATCGCACATTCAAGTCTTTTGTCCATCTTGAGTTTATTTTTGCATATAGTGTAAGAAAGTCACCCAATCTCATTCTTTCGCATGTAGCTGTCCAGTGTTCCCAGCACCTTTTGTTGAAAAGGCTATCTTTTCCCCATTGTATATTCTCGCCTCTGGTATTTTTTGTTCTTAATGTAAAAAAAAAGATGCATTTGGGGCGCCTGGGTGGCTCAGTGGGTTAAGCCTCTGCCTTCAGCTCAGGTCATGATCTCAGGGTCCTGGGATCGAGCCCCATATCGGCCTCTCTGCTTGGCAGGGAGCCTGCTTCCTCCCCTCTCTGGCTGCTGCTCTGCCTACTTGTAATCTCTCTCTCTCTCTCTCTGTAAAAAAAAGAAAAAAAAATAAAAGCCTTGCAAATTTAAAAAAAAAAAAGATGCATTTATTATGACTGTGTGTTTTTGCTTGCCATACAGAGTAAATATGGCCTGTGAGTTCAATTTTCTAGTGATGTTCACATCTCAAGGTCAGGTTGTTAAGTGCTACTTAATTGCTTAAGGATGTCCTCTTTCATTACTGGGATTTTTTACCATTTATAAATTTTCCTGTCATGAATTGTCATCATGTGCTATTATTACCAAAGTAACTTTGCTAAACAGCT
Source organism: Meles meles (assembly GCF_922984935.1). Taxonomy (NCBI): domain Eukaryota; kingdom Metazoa; phylum Chordata; class Mammalia; order Carnivora; family Mustelidae; genus Meles; species Meles meles. The sequence goes on from NC_060072.1 coordinate 102,919,900, forward strand.
ATCTTTTGAAGTTTGCATTTGTTTACTTTTACCCTGTGTGTCTCAGCCATATTTGATTCCTCGTAAATCCCCCAATTTGCAACATTGCCAATAGTGGTGTTCTGTCTGTACAACTGAAGCCAATTTGGAATTTCTAAAGTTTCTATCTCTCCAGTACACTAAAGGTGAAGATAGGGAATAACTGGGTTGCCATAAGGCAAGTAATTCACAGCCCTGGGTATACATTATGAATCACCTGCGAAACATTTGAGACTACAGACATTTATAATGTATGGCTGGGGTTGAAAACCATAGTCACAATGGATCTACTCCAAGTAGAAATCTGTAGGACAGAATCACTGAGCTGCAAGGGGATACAAATCCTTGTATCTTCCCTCCTTTGTGTACATCTTTCATATTTTTGTTTCCTCCTTCTGCCCCACCAGAGGCATGGTTTTTATTTTTCTACTGGTTGGTATTTTAGATGGAGAACACTATCCTAATGTGTCCCTCTGTGTGTGTGTGTTTTCTTTGGGGGCAGAGGAGAGAGTGATGGTGAAGAATGAGGGTAGAAATGGTGGTAGGTGAGTAGGGGTAATATCATGATAGCCAACTAAAGTCTTTATCTGCTTCACATCAGAGGATGATTTCAAAGTGAGAAGAAAATGTGTAAATCTGAAAAGCCAAGGATAAAATAGAAAGACAAAGTAGTCGTGATCTAGTAGGTGGGGAGGAAAGGCAACCTGGGGTAGAAGAGTTCACCATGGTCCTTGAGTGTACTGGGGAAGCCTTTGAAGTGATTCCCTACATGACCCTGGGCAGGTCAGTACGTGGAACATTGCAACTAGGGATAGAAAAACAGCTGCCTAGAGTTGGGGGTTGGTAAATAGGACAGTTCTAGAGGCTTGACGGGGGAATGCAAATGAGTATCCACTTATTCCCCTCTGAGAGGGAAAACACCCTTAGGCCAGTTAAAGTTCCCAGGAATGGGTAAGCAGGGACTATGCTTTGCTCTCCTGCCCTATTGTTGGCCTGAGTGGCTGATACCCTAAAAGAAAATGAGCTCTCATATGAGTAACACATACACTTCATAAAAGAGATAATAAGTGAATGTTTCATGCTAGATGAGGCAGGATTAGTGAAACAGACCAAACAAAATTTGAAATAAACATAATAAATTTCCTCCAAGAGATAAAAGAGAAACAGAAACATGCAGTTATAAGAAGAGCCAATTAGAAATTAATGGGTATGAAAAACATTGTAATAGACATAAAACACTGAAAATGGGCTAAATATTAAAAAGAATGTAATTCAAGCATGTTTGGGAGCTGGTCAAAGAATTCTCTCAAAGGGCATCCACAGAAAAAGAGAGAATATATTTCCTTAAAGAAGAGTTAACAAACATGGTGAAGAAAGAGGATGTATGAAGATGTACATATTATAATATAAGAAATATGAGAGGAAATTAAGAGCCAAACATATCCAGAATCAAATAGGGTAGAAAAAGAAATGCCTCACATAAAAAGATTATTATGGAATTTAGAAACATCCAAGAGAACATTCTTACAGCTTCCAGAGAAAAAGAACAAAACACTTATAAAGAAAACCAAATAAGATTAATATAAAACTTTGGAAGAGAGACACAGGAAAAAAAGAAGGTAACAGAGCAATATTTCCTAGGTGCTGAAAAAGAAAAGCTTTGAACTTCAAATTTCATATCCAGTTTAAATAATAATTTAAATGTGAAGTGCTATAAAGATATTCTCAGATACATAAGCCTCAGAAGGTCTTCCAAGCAAAGATAAAAGCATTTTTGTAGGAAGTATAGCAGCAGCAGAAATAAGTTAATCCAGGAAGAATCTGGGTAATATATGGGAAAAAGAAGATGAATAAATAATTTAGTGAAGATTAGTGGGGGCCATAGAGTATATTCATGATATGCCAGAACTATCAATAAGACAGAAGAGGCTGAGGGTAGGGAGAGGGTCCTAAATCACTTTTCTACTTTGAGGGGAAGATAGAAGTATTAAGCTTAAGAAATTAATTTTCAAACAAGTAGAAGAAAATTTTATCCCTACAAAGGAAGGTAGAAAAGGAGAAACAGATGAATAGAAAATAGAAAACAATGTGGAGAAGTAAGTTCTGATATAATGGTAAAAATGCCAAGCACAAACAATGTTTAAAACCACAGAGTGTCTCTGTCACCAGGGAAATACAAATCAAAACCACAGTGAGATACCACCTCACACCAGTCAGAATGGCTAAAATTAACAAGTCAGGAAATGACAGGTGTTGGCGAGGACAAGGAGAAAGGGGAACCCTTCTACATTGTTAGTGGGAATGCAAGCTGGTCAGCCACTCTGGAAAACAGTATGGTGGTTCCTCAAAAAGTTGAAAATAGAGCTACCCTATTACCCAGAAATTACACTACTGAGTATTTACCCCAAAGATACAAATGTAGTGATCTGAAGGAGCACATGCACCCCAATGTTTATAGCAGCAATGTCCACAATAACCAAACTATGGAAAGAACCAACAGATGAATGGATAAAGAAGATGTGGTATAGATATACAATGGAATATCATGCAGCCATCAAAAAAATATGAAAACTTGTCATTTGCAATGATGTGGATGGAAATAGAGGGTATTATGCTAAGTGAAATAAGTCAATCAGAGAAAGACAATTATCATATGATCTCACTGATACATAGAATTTGAGAAAAAGACAGAGGATCATAGGGGAAGGGAAGGAAAAATGAAACAAGATGAAGACAGAAAGGGAGACAAATCATAAGAGACTCTTAATCTGAGGAAACAAACTGAGGGCTGCTGGAATGAAGGGGGTGGAAGGGATAGGATGGCTGGTTATGGACATTAGGGAGGGTATGTGCTATGGTGAGCACTGTGAATAGTGTAAGACTGATGATTCACGGACCTGTACCCCTGAAACAAATAATACATTATATGTTAATAAAAAAAATAACACAGAGTGTTTCTTCTTGATGGCTGGGTATTATTTTATATATATATACACACACACACACATATATACATACACACACATACCACATCTATATACATACCATATATATATATATATATATATATACGTATATATATATATATGCACACACACACACCCCACATCTTCTTTATACATTCATCAGCTGATGGATGTTTGGGCTTCTTCCATAGTTTGGTTATTGTTGATAATGCTACTATAAATACATCGGGGTGCACGTGCCCCTTCAAATCAGTTTATTTGTATCCTTTGGGTAAATACTTAGTGAAATTTCTGGTTCATAGGGTAGTTCTACTTTTAACTTTTTGAAGAGCCTCCACACTGTTTTCCAGGTGGCTGCACCAGTTTGTATTCCCACCAATAGTGTAAAAGCGTTCCCCTTTCTTCACATCCTTATTAACATCTGTGGTTTCCTGAGTTGTTAATTCTGGCCATTCTGACATGTATGAGGTGGTATCTTATTGTTGTTTTGATTTGCATTTCCCTGATGATGGTGATGTTGAGCATCTTTTTGTGTGTCTTTTAGCCACCTGGATGTCTTCTTTGGAAAAATGTCTGTCCATGTCTTCTGACTACATCTTGACTAGATTTTTTATTTTGGGGTGTTGAGTTTCATAAGTTCTTTATAGATTTTGGATACTAGCCCTTTATCCAGTATGTCATTAGCAACTATCCTCTCCCATTCTGTCAATCATCTTTTGGTTTTGTTGACTGTTTTTTTGCTGTATAGAAGCTTTTTATCTTGATGAAGTCCCAGTAGTTCATTTTTGCCTTTGGGGATAGGTCTAGCAAGAAGTTGCTGTGGCCAAAGTTGAAAAGATTGCTGTCTCTGGCTTCCTCTAGGATTTTGATGGAGTTCTGTCTCACATTTCGGTCTTTCATTCATTAATGGAATTTTATTCAGCCACCAAAAACGATGAAATCTTGTCATTCGCAATGACTTGGATGGAGCTAAAGTGTATTATGCTAAGTGAAATAAGTCAGAGAAAGACAAATACCATTTTATTTCACTCATATCTGAAATTTAAGGGAAAAAAAAGCAGATGAACACAGGGGAAGGGAAAAAAGAGAGAGAGAGAGAGAGAAGGAAGAAAACCATAAGAAACTCTTAACAAGAGAGAACAAACTGAGGGTTGATGGATGGATACAAGTAGATGGGGAATGGATTAAATGGGTGGTGGGCATTAAGGAGGACACTTATTTTAACGAGCACTGGGTATTATATGTAAGTGATGAATCACTAAATTCTACACCTGAAACCAATTTTACCATATATGTTAACTAAGTAGGATTTAAATAAGAACTTGAAATAAAAAAATAAATCAGTAAAACATAGAGGGTTTCAGAGTAAAAAAAATAAATAAAGGACCAGCAGTAATAATACATACTCAAAACAAAAGGTCACAGATTATTGGAATAAATAGGAAAAAAATCACAAAAATATGAGTAACAATTTTGTGTCAAAGTAAAATCCGAGAATTAAAAAATGATAAGAAACAAAGTTATTAACAATGGCTAAAAGGTTAAGAACTTATAAAATCATTAACATACTCTTAAAATACATAAGTCATTACTACTAGGAGAAAGAGATGAAACAGTAATTATAATTAAGGTTTCAAAAAATTCCTCTTAAAAATTGATAAGCAATCAGATGAGATATAATCAAAGACAAAATATTTGAATAATACATTGAGTTTGAACTAATACATCTCTATAGGTATGGATACACTTGTGGTTGTATCTGTGCACAAATGGAACCATTGCAAAGAAGAGATTTCTTTGTTTGATATTTAAGCTCCACTGGGCACTCAGATTGACTGAGCATAGCTGCCAGGAGTTGAGGAGAGCAAGTATCATTGTCTTTTTTTTCTTTTAAGTATCATTATCTTTTCATTTTTACAGCACACATTGACCGACATCAAGACTTAAGCAATTGAGAACATTCTCATAAATAGAAAGAGGGTTTGGAAGTGGGTCAGCCACTATCTAATACAGAGAAAGCTCTAATACACCAGATCTAGACAGGTTAAGTCATTTGTTAAAGACACAAAGTAGAAGGTGACAGAATTGGATTTTGAGTCTGTTCTCTTTCTAGTATATTGCGTTGCCTCATACACAATATAATGATGGAAATGAATCATAACCATTGAAAAGTCCCCCCAAATCAAAATATGTTAGAATAAAAGCCATTATGATATTAGTTTCTAGTCCTCCCTCCCAATGCTTCCACATTTCCCCTTGCTCTCTCATCTGAGATCCCACAAAAACTCCTAATTATCTCTCTAATACCACTTTGCACTTTGCTTATGACATTCTAAAGACTGTTTACACATCTCTCATTCCCATTAGACTGCCAAGTCCTCAAGGGCAATGATCAGCCATTATTTATTTGTGTATTATAGAACTAGACACAAATTAGGCACTCAATGAAATTTTGTTGAATGGACAAGTTAGTGAATGAATGATAGGAAGAATGACTATGAAAAACCACTTTGACATAGAGATCAGGGCATTAAGCCATTAGTTCTTGAAGAGAGAGTAAAATGAAGTCTAAATATATGACCTAGGTGGGACCCAAAACTAAAAATAAAGAAAAATTTTGTGTTTTTGCTTGAGTTCAACTGAGAAAACAATTTGCCCTTTCCTCTCTGTCTGGGTAAATAGCCAGGCTAACGAGGACAGCTGCAAGGCATTTCAAATGTTACTGGAAAAGATCCTATCACTTGAGTGTTGTGAAAATATGGCTAGATGACCAGACAAGCCCTAAGCCAAGTGGGCTGGAAGCCAAAAGCCACAAAACAAGCAAATAATTTCTCAATAGTCAATCCACACAGACTCGCTCTACAAAGAAACTTTTATCAAGGGCACCATAGGCACTTCAGTTCTTTGAAAATCTGTTGCACCCTATAATTTAAATATGTTCAGATACTCTGTCATACTAAGCAATTAGGTTAACAATCCTTGGATGAAAACTTAAATGCAAAAGGAAAGGTCTGATTTGTTTGCTATATGTTTTCTTCCCACATTACACAAAAAGGAATTTTGATTCAGGGGAATTAGAAAGACATATTTCACTCAAGCCCATTTGGATAATATTTGTTGGGATGAGAGTTGTTACCTTAGACATAAAGGTATTCTTAGAACATCATGGTACAAAAGATACCTGGGGAAAATTCTTTATTTGTCAAGAACACCTCTAATAGAATTATACTAATGAACCCAGCTAGCAAAATGCCAAAATAAGATAAGCAAAAATAGTAAGAGGGCTATCTATTACCAAGCATTATAAAATGCCAGAAAAATCACTTATTATCTTAGAGTTAATTTTACAATGTAATGAAGAAAAAATTATGCCAGTTGTAGGGAGGATATTAATGACAAATCTCCCCTGCCTCCCATCCTCCTTCATTCAAGTCAGAATCAACACTCTGTCTTTTGCTAGAAATATGAATAATGAGTATTTAAAGAACTATTTTTGACACATAAACACAGAGTAATGGAAGAGCATAGGCAATTTCCTATGTTTGGCTCAGAACATTGTTTTTCCATTTATTCTGATGTTCCCTTTCACTTCTAAATTAAAAAAAAAAAGAACAACAGTTTCAAGAGAATAGGAATTAGTTCTTCTTTAAATGTTTGGTAGAATTCCCCTGGGAAACCGTCTGGCCCTGGGCTTTTGTTTGTTTGGAGATTTTTGATGACTGTTTCAATCTCCTTAAAAAAAAAAAAAAAAAGAACAAAACACATTACTTTTGGTACGTAGCCATTTGGTCCTATTTTAGTGAAAGCTTCACAGAAAGCATTTGGTAATAAACCTCAAGGACAGGTTGGTTATTAGTGAGTGTTGCTGTTCTGCTTTATGAAGGCACCTTTAGCAGGAGGATTCTCAGGAAGTTTTTTTGATGAAATAGAGCTCGATTCTCCCAGCAGGGGGTTCTTTCATCTGTCCACTCTGTAAGGCATCCATCCTCACTTACCTGTCAATCCAGCAGATATTTATTGGGCTTGGGTTACACGCAAGGCATTGTACAAGAGGCAGTTGCCCAAAAGAGGGCATATTTTGGTGGTTACAGGTGTGGCCCCTGGAGGGGAGTGCTGTATTTAAACCTTCGCTAGCTGCATAACCTGGACCAAGTTACTTAATCTCCTCATGCTTCAGTTTCTTCATCTGTAAAATAAACCTCAATAGGTTGTGAGGATTAAATAGGTTACCATGCTTCAAAGCACTTAGAAGAGTACCAAACACCCTATGTGTACTAGTCATTATTTCCAGAGCACCTTAAATACTTTGCCAGAGTGTTCATTCCCCTTTAGGGGCAGAAGGGCAATTTTCCAACTCTGATAAAGAAGTTTGTAGTAAAGGCAAATACATTTTTAAAAGATTTTATTTATTTATTTGAATGAGAGAGAGAGTGCGCGAGCGAGCACAAGTAGGGGGGAGGAGCAGAGGGAGAAGCAGACTCCTGGCTGAGCAGGGAGCCTGACGTGGGGCTCGATCCCAGGATCCTGATATCCTGAGCTGAAGGCAGACACTTAACTGACTGAGCCATCCAGGTGCTCCAAAAGTAGATACATTATAAAGAATAAAAGTAATGAACTAGTACCTTTTCCACATATCTTCTAGGGTCGAAATTCTGTCATTCATGCATCCCTCTCTTCCCCAGACACTCTCCAGGTCTTCCAACATGGAGTCTCAGGCCCATGATTTCTGATTCGGTCCTGACCAGCACATCGGAGAGTGAAATCTTGAAACAGCCTTCACCACCTCTGCCTGGCAAGTGACACAGCAGGGCATTTGCCTACTGGCTAAGCTTCAGCCTCCTTTCATGTTGGCTCAGGAAACATGACTGGACCTCTGTGTGGTTTTCTGGTGAGTACCCTTCTTCACTGGGCTAGAAGCTCTAGTCTGAACCTCAGTCAGGTTGGTTCATCTTTTGGGTTTCGCTAGCTCTCTGCCCTGAGAAGGTTGAATTCTATCACCTAGGTTCTCAGTTTCAGACCAAGTTCTGCTGTAAATAAAGTCCTGAAATCATTGGCCTTAGCTACCCATGCTGAGAAATAGTTTCCATCTCTATGGCTCACACACTGAATGTGTGGGAGTCTCATGATGCAAACACCAGGCAGAACAGTGGTCTGGGGAGACTGTGAATGGACTTTGTGCAACACTCTTCAGTGGCATTCCTGCTAACTCCATTAGTTTCCTCAGCCTGAAGACTGTTGACTTATGACCTCCCTCACCCACACACACTGAAACTTCACCATATCAGACTTTTAAAAACAGACAAAATCATGAGCTACCCAGGTGCTCCAGAGGTAGATACATTATAAAGAGTAAAAGTGGCTTGAAATCCTTTCATACTTTTGAAATGAAGTGGATTGATTATTAAATATCCCATTTGAAAGAGTATGGATTCAAAAAAGTTCATGGGTTAAATTCAACAGGTAGAATTTAATAAGGGTACTGAATATCTGGGCTTTCACTTGAGTATGAAAAACCTAAGTGAATAAGTACAGGGTAAGCAAGATACCTGTTGAGATGTATGAAGAATTTTGAAGTTTTTTCTGCCAATAAATTTAATTATAGTCTGGAGTGTGAGTATATGGTCAGCTGCATAATGGCTTCCAGAGATATTCAAGTCCTAATTCCTGGAACCAATGAATATTACCTTACATAGCAAAAGGGTCTTTGCAGATATAATTAAATCAAGGATCTTGAGATGTGAGGTTATTCTGGATTACTCGGGTGTGACTAAAATGTGACTCTTATAAGAAGGCTTCTTACAAGAAGGAGAGAGATGGAGATATGACTGCAGACAAGGGAAAATGTGAAGTGACACCAGAGGCAAGGGGAGGAAAGGCATTGTGACCCAAGAAATGGGCTTCTAGCCTAGGACAGAAGCCAGAAAAGACAAGAACACAGGTTCTTCTTTAGAGCCTCTAGAAGGAACAAGTCCTGCCAACACCTTGATTTCACCTCATAAAGCTCATTTTGGACTTTCAGAACTGTAAGGGAACAAATTTGTGCTGTTTTAAGCCACTACATTTGTGGTAATTAGTTATAGCTGCCATAGAAAACTAGTACAGACTCAAACTCTGCTCTTGTGAGATCACACCTGAATTAACAAATGCCATTGGAGTCATTAAATATCAAGAAGGATGTTTAGTGGCATGACTCATAATTATAAAGAAACTCCAAAATGCATCATGAGGGGAATGTTGGAAATAATTTTTTCTCTATGTAAGAGGCAGTAGGAACTTGAGATTTCAAGTGTTTTGGGAGTCATCATGTGCAAGGGGACTTCACTTGTCCTGAATGCCCCTAAATGGTGGAACTGTCACCACAGGTTGTAGTTTTAGATGTATTTGCATGATTATTTGTTCAATGTGCTTCTCCTCCACTGTTACCTAAGTTTCCTGGTGACAGAGGTTAGATTTGGTCACTGTTTTAGCCGCATACCCAACAGGAATAGGAGACATTCAAAAAATGGAAACAGGATGAGAGAACTTTTAAAAAATCCTCCCCTGTGGGGCTTAGGGTACAAGATAAGTTGTTATAACAAAGAGACTCAAATTACAGTGGCTTAAATAGGGGAGAAATTATTTTTCCCTTTTCCAAAAGAGTCAAAGGGGAGGTGAACATCTGGGGCTGGAAAGGTCCTAGGTTTCTTCCATCTTGCTACTCTGCTGTGTTGTAGGGTTGTGCTTGGACACATGGTTCATGCTTGCTTACTTCCACATCTGCCTTCTAGTCTGTGAGCAGGATAAAGTGACAGGCAGCTGTTGGCTAAGCCTCCAACTCCTGATTTCAGCTCAGGTCATGATCTCAGGGTCATGAGATCCAGGCCGGTGTGGGCTCTGTGCTGAATGTGGAACCTGCTTAAGATTCTATCTCTCCCTCGATCCCTCCACCACCTCTAAAAATTTAAAAAGTAAATAAATAAACAAGAACAACCATTTTTTGTCTCATGCAGTTTGTGTGAGCCAGGAATTACAGGGGAGCTTAGCTGGTGGGTCTGACTCAGGTTCTCTCATAAACTGCAGTCAGGATGTCCACTGGGACTGCAGTCACCTGAAGCTCACTCGAGGGCTGGCAAGGTGAAGCTGGTACTTGCAGGAGTCCTCCCTTCCATCACGATTACTCTCAGGAACTATTGATTATCCTCAAAACAGCCGACTTGCCCCACATGGTGGCTTAACAATGAGTAAGGCGGAAGCCTTGGTGTCTTTTACTGGAAGTCATAGACCATTATTTCCACAGCATCCAGTGCATCACAAAGGTCACTCTGGTCAGTGTGGGAGGGGACAGCACAATTATGTGGTTCATAGAGTCAGCTTTGGGGGGGTCATCCTTGGGGCCACTTTTCTGGTTCCATCTCCCACCACTCTAACTCCCCCTCTCACACAGTCTCTGCTCTTTCTCAAATGTGGTGTATACATTCTCTCCTCAGTCTTGCATTAAAGTGTTCTGACTGCCAGGATCCCTCTTCCTGAAAATATCTACGTGGCTCTCCCTCACTTGATTCAGCTTTTCACTCACATGTAATATTATCACAGGACATTTTCCTGACAACTCATATTTTATTTCAAAAAGCACCTCATTCCTAGTTCATGTTTTTTCACCTCTAACTTGCTTTAGTTTTCTTCATTAAACCTCTCAGCACCCAACAGAATCTGTATTTCTTCATTTATTGCCTTTCTCCTTTTGGGAATAGGAACCTGGGTCATTATTGTATCCCTAGTCCCCTCCTTATTGTGATAAAGATGACTTAAAGAATGCTCTTTCTGGTTATATAGCATTAGAAATTTCTTTGGATGTTATATGGAATTCATTAATCATTCATTTATTCAAAAAATACCTAGTGAGCACCTACTATATGTAGGGACTATTCTAGACACTGGGGATACAATAGTGACCTAGGTCCTTGTTGAAAGCATAAGGAAAGTGCCATATACAAAATAATAAATAAATAAATAAATAAATAAATAAATTCATCCTTAACCCAGGCATTGTACTATCTAGTTTAATAATATACATAAAAAGAACTTATATCAAATCAATAAATTTTTTTTTCTTTTTTCCATTTTATTTATTTTTTCAGCGTAACAGTATTCATTCTTTTTGCACAACACCCAGTGCTCCATGCAAAACGTGCCCTCCCCATTACCCACCGCCTGTTCCCCCAACCTCCCACCCCTGACCCTTCAAAACCCTTTGGAAGGGGAGGCGAACCATAAGAGACTATGGACTCTGAAAAATCAATAAATATTTTTTTAAAAGACATTTAGTTTAGGATTAAGAAAATTAAATACAAACCTACATGGAAAATATAATAAAACAAAAAGAATTATGCATGGTTTGGTTTTGGTCTATGATTATTTCTTTCTTATATATAAGGAACAGGATTAATAGTTTCAGTGATTTAAATGGAGTTAGGGAATTACAATGCAGCCATCAATTAGAAAATTTAGGATTATGTACAATATCTTGTAGAGTATAGAAGATGCTTAATTCTCCCATAATTTCACAGTGATATTGTAAATAGTTTTTGTAATTATGATGAAGAGAACATCTGGGCAAAAATAAAGGCTTCTATGCAAGGGACAAGACAACTGAGCACATACCACTTATATTAGTGGGGATTTGTTGTTCAAAGAAGTTACAGCATTTGTCTCTTCTAATTAATCTTTTGCTGAGTCTCTCAAGTCTTTTTTAAAAAGATTTTATTTATTTATTTGACAGAGAGACAGAGATCACAAGTAGGCAGAGCAGCAAGCAGAGCTGAGGGGGGAAGCAGGCTCCCTGCTGAGCAGAGAGCCTGATGCAAGGCTTGATCCCAGGACCATGAGATCGTGACCTGAGCTAAAGGCAGAGGCTTAACCCACCGAGCTATCCAGGTACCCCAAGTCTCTCAAGTCTTATGTAGAAAAGCTGCTGTATGTGATCTGAGTGATTTTACATCAGTCCAAAAAGAATATGTCCCTGAGGATATCCTAAAATTACATATTCATGTTCTTTGCATTTCTTTATAGAGGAACTAAAATGTTGGGTAGAGAGAAGCAATTAGATTTTTCTCTACTGTTCTCTCCTTTTAGTCTGAAGAGCATTTGCAACGATTTTAAACATTATGTTACCCTTGAGGGAGAACTAATTGAGATGTTTGGAAACCTTTGCACAGTTTACAAAACATTAGGTTTCATGGTCATGTGTCTCATTGCACACATCCTTTGGTTTTGCCTGTTCTTAATATAACTGCTTAGGGCCTTTTTGAGATAGTAAAAAGCAGGAATTTTCTTTTGATAAAGCAAAAAGAACTTCCTTGTGTTCTCTTCTGAAAAGTGTAGTGTCGCTAGCTAGTATATCTTTGGATGCCACCACCATTTCACCATTTCATCCCAGAGAGACAGTCTTGCTCAACATGGAGGTGGGTACAGTAGTACACTTATACCAGACACCTTAGTTCTATCATCTCCAGAAAGTAAAAAGTAAAAAAAAAAAAAAAAAAAAAGGAAGAGAAAGCAGAGAAGGAGAGAGGATGAATGGACAAGAGAAAGGATTTCAGTTAATGAGAAAAAGTCCTTCAGAATTATCTAAGTCTCATCCATTTTAGATGGATTTAATTAAAAGTCATTTACTGGGTGCCTGGGTGGCTCAGTGGGTTAAGCCTCTGCCTCCAGCTCAGGTCATGATCTCAGAGTCCTGGGATCGAGCCCCGCATCAGTCTCTGTGCTCATTGGGGATCCTCCTTCCCTCTCTCTCTCTGCCTGCCTCTCTGCCTACTAGTGATATCTCTCTCTCTCTCTCTCTCTCTCTCTCTGTCAAATAAATAAATAAAATCTTTTAAAAAGTCATTTACTTACTTGAATTTCAAAAGGACCACACTGAAAATGCTGTCTCCTCCATAAGGTAGAATCCCAAGACTCTGATGACTGGTTAGAATCAAACCCCAGAGTGTACTATACTACTTCTAATTGTGCATATTTTTCTTTAGAAGTTTCTCCTCCTTTCAAATTCCCCAGTTGAGGCATTATGGCAAGTCTATCACAAATGACAGGAGAAACTAAGACAGAATTACAAATAGAAGCTTCTTTATCCATGACATTTCATAGGCAAATAATTTATTAACTGTTATGATTGAATTTTGTATATTATTGTTATGATAATTCAAATGTTTTTGTCCCCCCCGCAATCCCATTCATATATCAAAATCCTAATTGCCAAAATGATGGTATTTGGAGGTAGGGTCTTGAGAGGCAATTAGGTTGACTTGAGGTCATTAGAGTTGACCCCCCATAATAGCATTAGTGTTCTTATAAGAACAGGGAGACCAGGGTTCTCTCTCTGCTTTATGGGAAACAGCAAGAAGATGGCCATCTGAAAGCCAGGAGAGACCCTTAGCAGTAAATAGTCTGCCAGCGTCTTGATGTTGAACTTCCCAGTCTCCAGAACTGTGAGAAATATATGCTTGTTTTTTAGCCACTCAGTCTATAGTATTTTGTTACAGCAGCCTGAACTAAGACAATCTTCTTTGGTAGTGCCTATAGCGTATTTGAAAAACAGCATTTGTGCCTCTAGATCTCTGGTATAGGCAAGAATTCAACAAGATGAAATTAAAATGATCTTTTAATAGTTTTATAGGTTCTTATTTTATAAGGCCCTCATAAACATAGAAATAAAAGTATTTAACATAAGCAAGAGCACAATTCTTCAGAATGATTATAGCACTAAGTTTTAAAATAATCTAAAGGATGCAGTAACTGTTATTAGTGACAATAATAACTGTCCTCATTAACTATGATGAATATTTCTAGAATGTTCATTGAATGTGCGTAATTTTACTCCTTAGAAATCATTTTATAACTGAGTCATTTTCTAAGATGAGCTGTGCAGTTGATCCAAATCCCTCTGATGAGATTTTGTTTGTTTGTTTTAATTAATTAATTTATTTATTTGGGAGAGGAGAGCACATGTGTGGGCACAAGCATGGGGAGGAGCAGAAGGGGAGAGAGAATCCTCAAGCTGATTCCCTGCTGAGTGTGGAGCCTGACCTGGAGCTCAATCCGGGACCCCAAGATCATGACCTGAAGCCAAATCAAGACTCTCTTGCTTAAGGGACTGAGCCACGCAGGTGTCCCCCTTTGACAGGATTGTAAAAACACATATATTTTCCCTTCAGGATGGTATATGCATACCATTTCCTCTTGTCCCTCATGAGATCTCTGTTCTGGTGACCCACTGGTAACAGTGAGATGTATCATAACCCTTGCTGTGTTGGGGTGGAAAAAAAGAGATTTTGAACAGGTGTCTACAATCAAAAGAATTGCATCTGTTCCAATATATCACTTTTGGTCAGTTATGTTATAAAGGATTACTTCTCCTTCCAGTTCAGGCATGTGTAGGAAGGTTTAGTGTAGAGAGCACAGATAACCTGAGCCCCAAGACACGGTTTGATGGTGACTATGGTGTAAATATCCAGATGATCGCCTCCTCTTAACAACAGTTGGACTGCTTCACCTGACCATCAGTTTATCTGGCCCAGAAAATAGAAATTGTATTTTAGATTGGTCTTAGAAAACCCAAATTAGGAAAGAAAATATCATGCAAAAAAATTCATATGATGCATTCCAGAACCAACCAAACTGATGGAGAATTAGTCACTATTTGGTAATCACTGTTAATAATATCCTTCTTGAGCACAGCTTGAACTTGAAGTTAATTCTTTTTTGCCAATTGTATCCTTATATTCCTGTAACTCATTTCAGAAATGTCCTCTGCTTTTATCACCAACTGCCAATATACATGCACACAGCATTCTCAGAGTCCACTCTAACCCAATTCTAATTATTCATAATCAAAAATTTCCCCCCAAATCATTGGATATTGATTCTGCCTTACATGTTTTATGTTCTACCACCAAATTCAGAATCAATCAAAGAATATTGGAATAAGATAACACCAAAAATTCAGGATCATTAAGATGACACACTTATTTCTACTTAGATGATAAATTTAGAAATATTGTCAGAGCAGTAACTCATAATATTTACATAATTACACAATGTTTCAATCATTATTTACTATCACCCAAAGTAAAAGATTGTGTGTATAATTTATTCACTTGTATATTTAAAATGCGTTATGGTAGAAATTTCTTAATGCAGTGTATTTTTAAAGATCACATGAGAATATTGCCACACAGTTGAAACTTTGGGTCAGTCCTCATCATTGACCGTGGGAGTCATTGAAGTGGGTACTTAGGCCCCACTCCAGATCTACCAGTTACTAGCTATGGTCAAGTTACTGGACCAACTCTGTACCTTAGTTTCCTTTTCTGTAAAATAAAGCTAATAACAATACTTACTTCATTGCATGGTCATGAAGACAATCCAGTCAACTTCTCAATGACTAGTTTTACTTTAGGACTGTGTGTTACTTGGGAGACCTTATTTTAAGGAGTAAAGAGCTGAGAACAATTTCATATTCCTAACGCAGACATTGACTTTCTATTACGGCCATTTTTCCCACTGGCAAAGAAGTATCAAGAATTGTGGGAATTGAGTAAATGATTTTCCCTTTTCCCTAAAATAAACAAAACAACCCCCTTGATTTTTAATTCTGATAAAAGTGAAAAATAATATATCGTCACTGTAAAAAATGGAGAGAGACTGAAAAGTATAAGAAAATAGCAATCACCCATAAGCCCATCAACTAGACATCAAATATCACATTTTAATATGTATCTTTTTAGTCATTTTTGGTGCATATATATTTTTCTCTTACAAAATGGAGATCAAACTGTGTAACTTTTCTCACTTTGGTATAAAATCAGAAACACTTTCTATTGTCCTTAGTCATCGATAACATGATTTATAATCATTACAGAATATTTCATTACATAAACGACTATAATTTACTAAGATTTTCCCCATCACTAAATATCCTGTATTATAAATAGTGCTGCAGTGAATAACATGAAACATAAATCTTTATGACTTGTGATCTAAGTGATGACCCTGAAAGATTCAAAAAGTGAAATTCTTAGGTCAAAAGGTGTAAATAAATGATTCTTGACTAATGAAGGATAAATTAACTTAGAACTCATACAAGAAGTTGTTTCTTTGTATTTTTCTCTCTCTGGAGAATTTCTGTTTTGGATAATTAACAACACAAGGGAAACTTTTTGCTAAGGGGACCCAAGGGGGAAAAAGTCCTTTATGGATCTTGGGGTTCCCCTTGCAGTCACCTCTTTATCCTGAGGCTTCATCCCCTAACTATACTCTTAATTAGTTGATGCCTGTAGACCTTAAATGTGCATCAGTCTTATGCAACTTAATTATAACACAGTGGTTTAGATTTATTCTCAAGGACTCTACTTGAGAGTCAGGGTGTAAATGTTGCAGTGGCCCATTTTAAAAAGCTCAGTGCTTAGTCAGCCCCATCGCTGAATGCCTAGCCAATCCTGTGAAGAACCAGGAATACTCCCAAGAAAACCCCGAAAAATGGACTTGTTTTCCATCTGGGGCAGGCTGCTTCCAACTCTATGAAAGGAAAACACATGTGCACATAGCAGGGTCTACAACTCTTGCTGATTGCTTTTCTGCTCAGATGGGCTGGAATCTGGTTTTCTCAGAGCTTCAGGTGGTGCTTTGATGGATGTCCCTCCTCTTCTCCACCAGCAGCACTGTCCTAGCTTAATAGGTGTTGGCATCAGGGAGTTGTGTTCTTCATGTAAAGCCCACCAGTGTTGGCACTGGGAGTCACGGTGGTGCATTCAGGTTAAGCTGTGTTCTCCAGCTCTCGGCCACAGGGTTGGTAATCCTGATTTCACTCCACCTGAACATTATGCCCACCAGCAAACTGCTTCACCCAACAGCCACACTGTGTCTAATTTCCTGGCTCTTGCAAGAAGGGATCATGATAATGATATCTACCTAGTAAGGTTGTTCTGAGAATGAAACAAGACCAAGCATATAAAGGCAAACCACAGTAGCTGCTGTTAACAAATGCTTAATAAAAGCCAACTGATAATTTCAGAAGAAGAACCTGTTCTCAGTTCCATCTTCAGACATATAAACAATCTGAAATCAAGTTTATATGTCTTACTCCATGCACTCAGGCCTATTTTCATCTGTTCAAGGGTTGCACTCTGCTTGGTACTGAAATAAAAGAAGGTAAGACAATAAAAAAAATGAGACTGTATGTGTAAAGAATTTAATAGGGTGCTTGCCTCAATAAATGATACTGTGATTATTATAAAATGATACCATGTGTTATAAATAGATAGTCATGATCACAGGCACTGTGACTTAAAAATTGATCTACGTCAAAATTTACTTTAGAATAAACTTGGACCTAAAGGCACATAGATTCAGTGGTGCTAAAAACAAAAACAAAAAAAACCTCTGCATCTTTATAGTTACTCTGTGGCCTAAATATTAAGATACAGTGTGCTATTTTGATCAAGTTGATGAACTTCAGGCCTGGGGAAAATCTGTGCATTTGAGAAAAAAATGTGGTGTTTTATTGAAAGAATATACCAGCTGCTGTGCTTGGTTTGCAAGTCATTTTTCCAGGTAAACCATCGGGTGGGGTTCGAAAAATTAGAGGAAAGAAATAAGGGAAATAAGAGGAAAGAAATAAGGGAAATAAGAGGAAAGAAAATCCCCATAGGATTGATGTACTTTCTAAAATGGGACTGGAAAGTGAAAAGTTGGAAGAGCATTACAGAATGTAGCAGACATGTGAAAGAGTGACCAATATATTGCTAGCTTATAGTCTTAGAGGGAATGGAAATTCACACAGTGGAAGTAGAAAAGATGATCTGATCTAGCCTCTGTATGAATTCAACTAAAAGCTAAAAATAATTATTTTTCCTAAGTAAATAAAAATTATCATCTATTCAAACAGGAGCTATAGAATTACTTTGGTATTGAAATCTGAAGGTGAGGTGAGATTGATCAAAGCCTATCCAATAGAAATTTTGAAACTGATATTTGTAAGGGTAAATTTCAAAAAAGATCATTTAGGCAGATTTGGCTATAGAGTAAAAAGTTTTACTGGATATTTTTTTTTTTGAGAAAGAATTAGACATATTTTATTTTTTTTTCAGGATATTTTATTTCATCACACAACCCATCAAAGTTGTTCCCAAATTTTATATTTGATTCTTGTATTTAATTCATTTGGTAACATTAGCCAGGAACCAGATTTTTAGTCAAACTAAAATATAGACAGACAGAATTTTATCTCCATATTAAAGTAGAACTTGTCTCTCTCTCAGCTCTAATTTTTTTTTTTAGGATTTTATTCACTCAGGGTCAGGGGTGGGAGGTTGGGAGAACAGGTGGTGGGTAATAGGGAGGGCACGTTTTGCATGGAGCACTGGGTGTTGTGCAAAAACAATGAATACTGTTACGCTGAAAAAATAAATAAAATGGTAAAAAAAAAAAAGATTTTATTCACTCATTTGACAGCGAGAGAGAACACACAAGCAGGGGGAGCAGCAGGCAGAGGAGAGAGAGATGCAGGTTCCCCAATGAGCAGGGACCCTGATGTAGGACTTGATCCCAGGACCTGGGGATCATGACAGGAGCCAAAGGTAGACAGTTAATGACTGAGCCACACAGGCGCCCCTCTCTCAGCTCTTATATGTGGTCTTCATTGTCATATGCTTGCTCAAGCCAATAGGACTTTTATGGTCCTATGTTTCTGAACTTTCAACACATTCTATCAATTATTTTGATTGATATACTCAGTGTTCTTGTCAAAGAGAACAGAATCTTCTGCCAAGTTAAGTAACACCGTTTCTTCCTCCATGAACACCACTTGGGCATTTGGAGTGGAACCTCACGTGAATTCCCAGAACCCTTTTAATTGAAAACATTTTGACTGGTAAATCTGGATTTATACTGTATTATAGCCTTACCCACTTTCTCAAGTGTTCATTAAATAAGTCATATTACAAATTTTAAAATACTTTTCTACATAATGAATTTAATATTTAATGATGAAATCATCTTTGTCTACAGCTATGATTATCAAAATACAGTGCCTCCTAGACATAATTATTTATTCATATTTTATTCCCAAATTATTTATAATTTTAAAAATAATTTTAATTTTTGAGTACATGCTCGATGTTTAATTATTTACATGTGTAATCTCAAGGTGTCATCATAACACTTCCCGAAAAGGTAGTCTCTGAAAGCAGGAGACAGAAACAAGACTTAAGCATATGTCTGAAAGACCAGTGCCAGTAGATTTCACAACATTATAGTTGTTGCAATCCACTCCTTTCTGTTCCAACTAAGGTCAAAGTCTGTCAGAGTTTTCCAACAATGGATTGCTAGTGATGCTCCTTCTACAACCAAATAGTTATCAATCACTAAATGACATTCCAAGTCAAGTGATTTCAGTACAGAGTTTTCATTGCATGTGACGTTTTCTTACATTTCATCGAAATAATTCCTGAGGAGTCTGACGATGATAAAACCAGGGGAAAAACTCATGGGAAGGCTTCATAAAGCATTATACTGTTTCCAAGACTAGGCAAAGGTAAAAAAATAACAGTCACCTTCTCTGGCTAACACATATCCTGTAAGGTACATGTAATCCCAAACATCTTTATTCACTTGCTTCTTTATCCCATATTGATATCTTGAGTCCTGCTCTGATGTTTGGCACTATAATAGAGTCTGGGGATATCATGATGAGCAGAATAATTCCCAGGAGCTCAGAGTTTATGCAAAAGGACTTACTAAGACTTGAATTTAAACTACAGATTTCCGGGGCACCTGGGTGGCTCAGATGATTAAGCATCTGCCTTCAACTCAGGTCATGATCACCAAGTCCTGGGAGAGAGCCCTGTGTCGGGCTCCCAGCTCAGTAGGCAGTCTGCTTCTCCCTCTCTCTCTGCTTGCCCCCATGCTTGTAAAAACAGATCCCTGAGTTTCACCCTCACAAATTTAGATCCTATAAATGTGGGGAGGGACCCAACTGTCTTTATTTTCAGTAAGCCCCTGGAGTAACTGTGATGCAGCATTGAAAATATTCTCTGATCAGCAATGATCTAAAGGGAAATACAGACAAAGCAACTACAATAAAATATAAGTGCAACTACAATAAAATAAAATATACAATAAAAGTGCTATAATGAAATATAAGCAGTAAGCACAAGGTACTATACATAAGAGTATTTCTAACATAGACTTGTACTAAGAGAAGAAAAGAAATCAAGTTTCAAGTTTTTCTATGGTGTCTCAGTTTTCACCAAGGTTTTCTATCAAACCACTGCCAAGTTGAATCATCAAAAATATGAATACACATAAAAAGGAGAAAATCTATCAAGAAAAGGATAGGTGAGGAATCCAGTGGTAGGAAAATATGCCCCAAGAAACAAAAGGAAATTTGCCACAGGTGCCTCATGCCTTGGAACAAATGAATGAGAGCCAAAGTCAATAAATTAAGTTTTTTAATTTCACAGATAAGCATATCAGAGCAGGGGCACCTCAGTGGCTCAGTCGGTTAAGCAACCGATTCAATTTCAGTTCAGGTCATCATCTCAGGGTTGTGAGATTGAGCCCTGCATCGGCTCTGTGCTGGGCTTCGAGCCTGCCTGAGATTCTCTCTCCCTCTCCCTCTGTCCCTCTCCCCTTCAGAAAGAAACAAAGAAAGAAAGGAAGAAAGAAAGAAAGAAGAAAGAGAGAAAGAAAGAAAAAGAGCAAAAAGAAAGAAAGATAGATCAGAGCAAGGACACACCAGGAAATTGCCCTCAATTCCCTGCAAGAAAAAGAGGAGACAATACCAACATCAGAAAAGTTAGAGTTTGGGCGCCTGGGTGGTTCAGTGGGTTAAGCCTGCTTCCCCCCCCCCCCCCGCCTGCCTCTCTGCCTACTTGTGATCTCTCTCTATCTCTGTCAAATGAATAAATACAATATTTAAAAAAAAAAGAAAAGTTAGAGTTCAAGGCAAAAGCAGTAAAGAAGATGAAGAAGGGGGTGCCTTGGTGGCTCAGTTGGTTAAAGCCTCTGCCTTCAGCTCAGGTCGTGATCCTGGGGTCCTGGGATCAAGCCCCTCATTGGGCTCTCTGCTTAGCAGGGAGCCTGCTTCCTCCTCTCTCTCTCTGTCTGCTTCACAGCCTACTTGTGATCTCTGTCTGCCAAATAAATAAATAAAACATTTAAAAAAAAAAGAAGATGAAGAAGGGAATTTTATAATGATAAAGGGTACAATCTATAGTGAAGATTAAATCACAGTGTTTGAAATGACTATCAAAATTATTAAGGCAAATGTTGCAGGAAATACTAGAATGAATAGATATAAAAATTAAGTAGATAAACATAAGAAAAGATATAAAGAGTCCATAAACAATTAATAGAAGAAATGATACATATTATGTATCATGTATATTTGTATATATATGTATCTGGACATGGATATATGTATATACTATTCCTTCTTTTTTTCATTCCCATTGTTTCTAAATATTCTGCAACTTCAATTTTGACTTCCATTGTGAATGGCATTAGTTAAGAGAAAGATTATTTTGTAGCATATTTCTATTATTATTAACTAAAATCAGGAGTTATACTTTGTATTGTATTTTAATTTAGAAATTGAGGAATCTTTGTGGACTATTTTATGATCAATATTATATGTATACAAATTCGCTTAAGAACTATTCACACTTGTATCACTAAAATATCAAAACATTAAAAACATTACATAGGCGAATATGTCTACATATGCATATATATTTATAAAATTTCCCTTATGTAAATTTATAAAATACACACATACATTAAAGGGTAAAAGCTAAAAATATAGAATCATCCTTTTTTATTCATTATGTTTCTAATTTATAAAAATTTATAAAAAATATAAATTAGACCACAATTAACAGCTTAATAATTGCTGAAATTTCAATGTATTACAAAGTTCAGTCTCTGATCATAAAAAAATTTATATTAAATATAGAAAAACAGAGTTTCTTTTAACTAACGCAATGCAAAACATAAAATCAGAATTGCAATTGTGGAATATTTAAAAAGTAATGAGAGTGAAAGTAGGATCAATAGACTCACGCCAAAGCAGTGCTCTTAGAGGAAAGAATATGTATATTATGTGCACCTATAATTTCACATAAATAAAATATATTAACTATGTAATAAGAAAATACAAATATATATTTCATGCAGATATACATGCACACATAAATTTAGACTAAACAAATTTACCCAAGGCAGTTGTCTGTAAAGAAAATCCCTAAGATGGGATTGGGGGGGAGACAAACCATAAATGACTCTTTTTTTTTTTTTTTTTTTTTTTAATATTTTATTTATTTAACAGAGAGAAATCACAACTAGGCAGAGAGGCAGGCAGAGAGAGAGGAGGAAGCAGGCTCCCCGCGGAGCAGAGAGCCCGACATGGGGCTCGATCCCAGGACCCTGAGATCATGACCCGAGCCGAAGGCAGTGGCCCAATCCACTGAGCCACCCAGGTGCCCCCATAAATGACTCTTAATCTCACAAAACAAACTGGGGGTTGCTGGGGGAGGTGGGTTTGGGAGAGGGGGAGCGGGCTATGGACATTGGGGAGGGGAGGCGAACCATAAGAGACTATGGACTCTGAAAAACAACCTGAGGGTTTTGAAGGGTCAGGGGTGGGAGGTTGGGGGAACAGGTGGTGGGTAATGGGGAGGGCACGTTTTGCGTGGAGCACTGGGTGTTGTGCAAAAAGAATGAATACTGTTACGCTGAAAAAATAAATAAAAAAAAAATAAAATAAAATAAAAAAGAAAATCCCTAAGACAATAAAATACATTAACTGCAAGGAATCTCAATTGAGAATGAGGGAAAGAAAGCAAAAACATACAAAATTTGAAATGAAATTGAGGGGCACCTGGGTGGCTCAGTGGGTTAAGCCTCTGCCTTCAGCTCAGGTCATGATTTCAGGGTTCTGGGATCGAGTCCCACATCAGGCTTTCTGTTTGGAAGGAAGCCTGCTTCCTCCTCTCTCTCTGCCTGCCTCTCTGCCTACTTGTGATCTCTCTTTGTCAAATAAATAATTTTTTTAAAAAAAGAAAGAAATGAAATTGAGTTAATAGCCAGTGTGATGATTAAAAGTTCACAGATTCTCAGCCACTTCTCCCATCAATGGAAGAGCCTGAGTCCCAGCAAACATGGCCTTTGAGTTAGGCCATGTGACATATTCTGTCCACTGGAACATTAGTAAATGTGTGTGGTGGAGGGTTTGGGGGGACAGAAACCTGGTAAGGGCTCATGCTTTGTGGCTTGCCTTTTTGGAACTCTGAGACTACTGGGATGTGAAGAAAACCAGGATAACCTTTAGGGGAATGAAAAGCCACCAGAGGAGAATGAACCATGATTTTTTAGCAGACATCTAGCACCATTTGCCAAGCTGTGTGAGTGCATCCTTCTGGAACCTCCACTCCGTGTTGAGCTGTCAGATGACTGCAGCCACAGGACTGATCCCAGTAAAGACCCCCAAATTGCCAACCCACAGAATCATGATAAACAATAAACTGTTGTATAAGCCATTAAGCTTTGAAATGACTTATTAGATAGCAACAGATAAATGAAACAGCCAGAGATGTAAGGGCATTCAAGTGTTCATTAGAAAATGTCTTATTCAAGTTCATGAAAAATAATTTGATCAATGGAATAAAATAGAAAGTTCAGGAATGAAGACAAATTCATTTTGGAATTTGTTATATGATAAGGATGGAACCCCAGATCAATGCTGTAACAGATAAAATAGTCAATAAAAGTTGTGGGAACAAAAGCCTAGGCACTTAAAAAAAATAAAACTGATCTAAACTCCTTACACATAACATTTTCCAGATGACTCAAATATTAAAGAAAAAACACGAAGTTGTAAAATTATTAAAACAGGCAAATATTTTCATAATGCTGGATTGGAGAAGGCCTTTCTGGGTAAGAAACAAAAACCTATCTCCAGAGAAGATAAGACAAATTTAACCACCTGATAATTAAAATTTTCTGCTTGACCCTTAAGGAAAAAAAAAAGTCATAAACTAAGTATAACCCGAAAGGGGAAGAATCATTTGAATATTAGTTTCCTCTTTTCTTTTTTAAGATTTTATTTATTTATTTGAGAAAGAGACAGTGAGAGAGAGCTTGAGAGAGGAGAAAATCAGAGGGAGAAGCAGACTCCTCATGGAGCTGGGAGCTCGATGTGAGACTCGATCCTGGTACTCCAGGATCATGACCTTAGCCAAAGGCAGTTGCTTGACCAATTGAGCCACCCAGGCACCCCAAGGATTAGTTTCCTTAACTGCAGCAAATTTCCTTAACATACGAAATGTACAGTGCTTTATAAATCGATCAATAAATATAAACAACCAGATGGATAAATGAGCAAATGGTGAATTCACACCAAACAAATACAAATGGTGTATAAATGTATTAAATGTTTTTCAAATGCATTTATTTAAAAATTACTAATAAATAATGTATTTCTGTATGGAATGAAAACATTTGATAATACCAATTGCCAGCAAGATGTCCAGAATCAGACCTAGTTATACACTATTCATAGGATCTCTTTGGAGAGCATATTGGCCCATCTACCAAAATTCTCTGCTCTTAGATCCAGTAATTCAGCTTCCAGGAACCAATAATCTATGGGCATACTATGAAGATACTATATAAGAATGTCAACTGTGGAATATTGGGAAGACCTGAATGCTCATCAAAATAAAATTGGTTAAGTAAACTAGAGTGGCTCCTGGGAGGTGCAGTCAGTTAAGCGTCCAAGCTCGGTTTTGGCTCAGGGTTGTGAGCTCGAGATCTTGAGATATAGCCCTATGTGGGGCTCTGCGCCCAGCATGAGTCTGCTTGGGACTTGCCCTCCTTATCTATCTGCCCTTTCCCCTGGTGCTTGCACACACTCTCTCTCTCAAATAACTTAAAAAAAAAACTTTAAAAAACCATAAGAGACTATGGACTCTGAAAAACAACCTGAGGGTTTTGAAGGGTCAGGGGTGGGAGGTTGGGGGAACAGGTGGTGGGTAATGGGGAGGGCACGTTTTGCATGGAGCACTGGGTGTTGTGCAAAAAGAATGAATACTGTTACGCTGAAAAAATAAATAAAATGGGAAAAAAAAAAGAAAAAAAAATATATATATACATATATGTATATATATTAGGTGAAAAGAGCATTTGTAGATTATACTAGCATTTTTTAGAAACAATTTACATGTCAGCATCTAGAGATCAGCTTTATTCTTTTTAATTGTTTTGGAATATTCCTTTGTATGAATAAGCTTTATTATATATATTTACAGATGTGGCTATATCTATCTATACTCTATCTATGCTTATTACATAGGAAATTTCAAAATAAGTACAGGGAGACTCATTTTTCATTATATATTGTTTTAAGCTGTTTAAAAATTTTTAGCCGTATGAATATTTTAGTTGCATAATAAGAAGTAACTTACTGCCTTGTCCGCAATTTGTTAGGATGAGCTTGAACAAATACATCTTCTTAGCTGTAAAACCGTGCGTGTCATGGATCACCAAGTGTTTATTACTTAAGACTTAAAATGGCGTTATCAGTAGACGTCTAGGAAGTGGTATCACTGTGTCTATGGAAGTCAACGAGTCCCACAGTGAACTCTTTCTGGGACCCCCTTGAGGGCTCCTTGGTTTTCTTATTATCAGGTGGATGGACACAGAGGACTTCATGCTTATGGGAACACTGGAGTCTGAAAGTCTGGACGAGTCTTGGCCCCT
This sequence comes from Meles meles, assembly GCF_922984935.1. Lineage (NCBI taxonomy): Eukaryota > Metazoa > Chordata > Mammalia > Carnivora > Mustelidae > Meles > Meles meles. The sequence goes on from NC_060072.1 coordinate 102,945,678, forward strand.
GTCACCCCATATCCCACATTGCATTGCCGGCTTGCCTATAAAATTGGGTGGTAGGTAATCAGTTTCTTCAAGCTGATTTATGTTACATCGAGTGCATAACATTCCTGAGGCATCATTCTGGGATAAAAAGAGCAGTGCCATGGAGGAATAAAAACAAAGTAGGAGATAAGTTTGTTCCTGACTTTGTTTTGTCCTGACTACTCCAAAGCCACCTAATCTGGATAAGCTCTTGAGAAAGGAATACATTTCCATGTCTTCTCTTCCACGACCTCACAAGAGAAGAAATAAAATTTCCTCCTAATGACCACCAGATTAGCATCATGGAATCTGAATAAAGAAAGCTTTCAAAGTTAGAATTTCAAAATCAGAGCCACGCAGGCTACAATAAACAGTTTGTGAGGACAAACTTCACCAAGGGCATAGGGTACACAGAAAAATAGATCAATAATTTCAAAGATGTCCACAACAAACTACAATGTGATACAGATTAAAATTGACCAAAAAAAAAAAATCTTTGTGCTCTATTTTGAAATCATGTTCAATGCTTAATATAAAGCTCATATGGTTTTAAATTAGTATGAAAGTGCAAATAGTGGTGGAAATATTAAAGCACCCTCGACAAGAGGCATTCTTTTGAATGAATCAGGTCACTGAAGGTTATTAAAGCTTGTACTGTGTAAGCTTGGTGTCGTGTTAGGGTAAACATTCATCACTGTTGTTGCCCAAACATATTTTGGAGCCCACATCAAACAAAATGGGTTATTCAAAGGACTAGCTAAGACCAGAAATAGGTAAAGTTAATGATTATGCAAATTTGAACCTTTGGTTTCTAGAGGTGAAAGTATATTTCAGTACCTGTGTCTGGCCTATGATAGTCTGTAAGTGGCTAAAAATTCTTGATTGTATTTTTATTTTTAAAAACCAGTTCTCATATCAGGGAGATCATATGATGGGATTGGGAGGGAGACAAACCATAAATGACTCTTAATCTCACAAAACAAACTGGGGGTTGCTGGGGGGAGGTGGGATTGGGAGAGGGGGAGCGGGCTATGGACATTGGGGAGGGGAGGCAAACCATAAGAGACTATGGACTCTGAAAAACAACCTGAGGGTTTTGAAGGGTCAGGGGTGGGAGGTTGGGGGAACAGGTGGTGGGTAATGGGGAGGGCACGTTTTGCATGGAGCACTGGGTGTTGTGCAAAAAGAATGAATACTGTTACGCTGAAAAAATAAATAAAATGGAAAAAAAAAACAGTTCTCATATACTTGAAACTCACAATTGGTTTTATTTTAGCTTTTTCTTTGGTTTTAAGTTTTGGTTTTTGTGTGTGTGTATGTATGTGTATACGTGTTTAAGAAAAAGAAATGTGGGGGCGCCTGGGTGGCTCAGTGGGTTAAAGCCTCTGCCTTCAGCTCAGGTCATGATCCCGGGGTCCTGGGATCGAGCCCCGCATCAGGCTCTCTGCTCAGTGGGGAGCCTGCTTCCTCCTCTCTCTGTGCCTGCTTCTCTGCCTACTTGTGATCTCTGTCTGTCAAATAAATAAATAAAATCTTAAAAAAAAAGAAATAGAAATGTGGGGTACCTGAATGGCTCAGTGGGTTAAAGCCTCTGCCTTTGGCTCAGGTCATGATCCTGGGGTCCTGGGATCAAGCCCCGCATTGGGCTCTCTGCTCAGCAGGGAGCCTGCTTCCTCCCTCCCTCTCTGCCTGCCTCTCTGCCTACTTGTGATTGCTGTCTGTCAAATAAATAAATAAAATTTAAAAAAAAAAGAAAAGAAAAAGAAAGTGTACAGTTTGGAATTTGGTGACAATAGGAATATTTACAAAGTTATACTGAGAGATAATTGAATAGCTTTTCATCATCTGAACTAACTTCAATCTCCAAAAGATTCTTGGTCAGAGATGACTGAATGGACATCTTTGGAGTTACAGGGCATTTACAAATTCAGAAATATTCAGTGATAAGAAACAAAGGGCATGAATAAATTTTGTGCAATCTTGGAAGATGACCTTGAAAACGATCATATTTGTTTAAAACAAAATAGGGAACATTGTGTTCTATTAATGCTCGCCTTTTCTACTTCCAGCCTTTCTGATTACTGCTCACCTTCTTCCAACATACATTTGAAGTGACTGAGAAGTCATTTGAAAAGATATTCTGAAGCATGTCCATCATCTACAGATTCTTTAAGTGCTACAAAACTACTTGACTTGGGCTGAAAGACAGATGCTGCTGGCAGAAAAGTAGGAATTGATTTCAAAATTCAAAGCTGTGGCTACCACCAGGTCCTTGCCTTTTATGGAGTCTGCCTCTCAATGGGCTACACTTTTGTCTTGATTTACTGTGGAACCATTGAAGCTGTTTTCCCAAGGAAAGTGCTCAAAGTGATCAAGGGCACCAAGAAAATTAAAGGTAAGGCAAAAAAGGATGTTATGGGATGGATTTTGAGGAGAAGTACTGTTTCCCCATGTTTTATAAAGGTGCCCACTTCTTTCAGCTCTGTATACCCACCAAAAGAAGTCAATATTTTAGATGCAAGTGTGGATACAAAGATCTGAATAATGAGCTTTACAGTAACAATCTGGTGCTAGTTCTCTGAAAGTCACCAGAAAAATCAGGACAGATGTTTGTATTCTGTAGTATATCAAGGAATATTGATTAAGGATTTTCCAAGGCAAAATATTTGTGTTGTAAGCTGTGGATTAATTCACTGGGAAGTTAAGCCAGGATTCATATTACTAAGGGAGGGAGTCTGAAAAAATAGGTTGTGCTTTGTTAAAAAAAATTTTTTTTAATTATTCAAGAAAAAAACAAATAAAAAAAAGACAATATTGGAAAAGATTCAACCGCCAGGACTTTAAGTTTTTAATAGAGAATCTTAAACACCTACAAAAACAGAACAAAAGAGGGAATCCCCATTTAGCTGTAATGACCAAGCTTCATTCATTTATAAATTCATGGGCAGTCTTGTTTTATCTCCACCTACTTTCTATATTATTTCCAATCAGATCCTATATATTCATCAGTATTTCAGTTTACACATCTTTAATGATAATTACTTAGAAATACTCTAAACATAAAGCATATTATACCAAAAACTAGCAATGTCTTAACATCATGAAAAATCCAATGTTAAAATATTCATATATTTAATTAATGTTATTAATTTCTTATAGTTTATTTGAATCAGGATCCAAATAAGATACATATTTATGGTTGGCTAATGTCTCGCTCTCTTTTTTTTTTTTAATTTCTTTTCAACATAACAGTACTCATTGTTTTTGCACCACACCCAGTGCTCCATGCAATATGTGCCCTTCCTATTACCCACCACTTGGTTCCCCCAACCTCCCACTCCCCCGCCCCTTCAAAACCCTCAGGTTGTTTTTCAGTGTCCATAGTCTCTCATGGTTCACCTCCCCTTCCAATTTCCCTCAACTCCCTTCTCCTCTCCATCTCCCCATGTCCTCCATGTCATTTGTTATGCTCCACAAATAAGTGAAACCATATGATAATTGACTCTCTCTGCTTGACTTATTTCACTCAGCATAATCTCTTCCAGTCCCATCCATGTTGCTACAAAAGTTGGGTATTCATCCTTTCTGATGGCTAATTTCTTTTAATCTATAGTCTCCCTGAGGGCAGAACTTTCAGTTTTTGTTTTTTTTTTTTTAAGATTTTATTTATTTATTTATTTATTTGACAGAGAGAGAGAGAGATCACAAGTAGGGAGAGGGGCAGGCAGAGAGAGAGGAGGGGAAGCAGGCTCTCTGCTGAGCAGAGAGCCCGATGTGGGACTCATGACCTAAACTGAAGGCAGAGGCTTAACTCACTGAGCCACCCAGGCACCCATAACAGAACTTTAAAATGCAAGTTTCATTGGTTTTTCTTAAAAAAAGAAAAAAGATAGCAAGTTTTGGTGAGAATATGGAGAAATTGGAATCTTTATACACTGGTGGTAGAACTGTAAAATGGTGCAACTGCTGTGGAAAACAGCTTGGAGTTTCCTCAAACACTAAAAATGAAACCACCATACCATCCAGCAATTCCACTTCTGGGTTGAATTAAAATCAGGATCTTGAAGAGATATCACGTCCATTTCACAACTATTTGCAATAGTCAATATATGGAAACAATCTAATGCCCAACAACAGATTCAATGGAATATTATTCAGCCTTAAAAGAGAACATTTTGCCATAGGTAATAACATGGATGACCCTGGAGGACGTCATGCTAAATGAGATAAGCCAGATGCAGAAGGACAAGTAAGACATGGCACCTCATATATGAAAAATCTGAAATAATCAAATTCATAGAAGCAGAGAGTTAGAATGATGGTTGTAAGGAGATTGGAGGTGAAAAAAGTGGGGAGTTGCTGTTCAATGGGTACAGAGTTTCAGTTATACACGATGAGTAAGTTCTAGAGATCTGCTTTGCAACATAGTATCGAGAGTTAACAATATTGTATTGTCTACTTAAAATTTTGTCAAGAGGTGTCTTGATTTTATCCAGCTCAGTGGTTTTAATAATGATTGAGTATGGATATGTAAGCCTACCACCGGTTCAGGCTATAGCCGGATGGTGTATGTGGAAAGAACGCCATAAGAGGAGTGAGGGATTCTCTACACTTTTTTTTAAGGATTTTTTAATTTATTTATTTGACAGACAGAGATCACAAGTAGGCAGAGAAGCAGGCAGAGAGAGGACGAAGCAGGCTCCCTGCTGAGCAGAGAGCCTGATGCAGGACTCGATTCCAGGACCTGAGATCATGACCTGAACCAAAGGCAGAGGCTTTACCCCACTGAGCCACCCAGGCACCCCGATTATTTACCTTCTAACCCCAGCTCTGAGGATATCTAGCTATGTGGCAATTAGCAGTTCCCTTCCTCTTTCTGGACCCTGGTTTTCTTAAATGGCCCTAAATTCTGTAGTTCAATAAGCGCAGATGAGGGAGGCAAGGCTTCACCACCATTCTCGTGAGAAAGGCTGGAGAGTGTTAGTTGACAGGACTCTGAGTGAGTCAGTAAGGCTTCCTTTTGCTTTTGAAGAGAACTGAATGGAAGGTAATCTCAGGAGAATATGGGTCAGAGCTCTCTCTTGAACATCTATCAGAACCATAATGTGGGGGACCAAAAAGGCTACTGTGATCTCAAAATGAGAGCCAGTGAATGTAAAGGCAGAGTTGACAATGAAAGGGAAGATAATATTGCCTTCACCAGCTCCAAATCAATGGTTTCCAGAATTGTTTTGTCACTGTGCCCTACAGTTTTAAAAATCGATGGTAAACCTGTGTTCAGAGGAGAGTGAAAGAAATAGAGTCTCTCATTTGAAGAAAGGGTGAAAACAATTTGGAAGTTTAACAAAAAAAGATCTGGTAGTGGTGTGTGCGTGTGCACTTGTGTATGGGTGTGTGTGTGTGTGTGTGTGTGTAAGAGGGTGGAGGGAACATTTCATACTTTATTTCAAGTATTTGAAGGATACTGGAGCAGGGAGGGTTGGGTTTGTCCATTGTGAGCCTAGAGAATTATGCTAGGACCCTGGAGCTGGAAAGCGTAAGGAGAATAATTTCAGGAGTGACCTAGGGCAGCCAGACTGGCAAAAGTGAACTGGCTTTCTCAGGAGGCAGCAAATTCTCTGTCCCTGGTGGATGTTTAATGAGAGCCTGGGAATGTTCTGGAGGAGTTTGAAGCTCTAGACTGACCAGGCTCTTCTTTTCTTTATTCATCCATTCCTTTGTGTGAATAAGGACTGTGCCATTAAACCATGCATGTGAAAGATTTAGTAGGAAATTAAAAAATCAAACCTGTTTTCACAATTTCAGTCCACTCTATTTAATTCAAAGGGAAAAAATAACACAAAGGTAGTCAATTAGTGTGGTTTATTGAATTTATCTCTTAAAAATGATTAACACTGGATAGTTTTGCATAAGAAATACATTTGGGTTTTATGGAAATTCTGGATGAGTGATTTTTGTTGCTCATTAGCTGCAACCTGTTAAAATCCAACCAGAGTCAATAAATAGGCAGGTGCTGGGGAAAGTACGCAGAGATTATTCCCTGATAATCTCTGGGTGCTTCCCTTCCTAGAAGGGAAGGGAAGCAGAAAGAAGGTATTAGATACTGGAGTTGTATGAGGAAAAGAATGAACAAGTAAGAAATTCCAAAAGTGTACACAGTATCTTTTGCTATAAAAAAGATATGTTATTTTTATGTATGATAACTTTTATAGCACTGACTATTAAGTGGGTATTCTCAATATCTCATAAAAATTTACTACATTAGTAATCCCTTTTCTTGTTATGCCTAGTCTATGTAGCAGTCTGATGGCTTTGGGTAGCTGCTTTAAAAACACAAGGCTCCTGAATGGCTCAGTTGGTTAAGTGTCTGCCCTCAGCTTAGGTTGTGATCCTGGGGTCCTAGGATCAAGCCCCACATTCGGGTTCTCCCTTTTCCTCTGCCCCTCCCCCTCTTTTGTGCATGCTCATTCTCTCTGTCTCTCAAATGAATACATAAAATAAAACATAAACAGAGATCATCCCTTTTCGTTTAATTATCAAATAATCCCCTAAAACTTTTAAAACAATTTGATTTTCTGCTTAAGCAAAGGAGGTGCATTATTTAAAAAGTAACCAAGTGATCCAAAACAGGAAAACTGGCAGGTTTGCTTTTGTTTTATTTTGAAAATGCCTAATTCCATATAATATCTTTTACAAAGCCATGTAAAAATACCACAAAATAGAGATAGTTTTTCAGTGGGATATGTGTGTGGGTGGGTGTGTGGGTGTGTGTAATACATGCACAGAAAAGTACATATAAATATGTATACCTTAGAGTAACACAAGATAGTAACAGAATAGACTGTAATGAAAAAATGTCTTAATATTTGTATAGTCCGATAAGCCAGCTACTAACCACATACGCTGTCATGGATTTAAAATGTGATTAGTGCAACTAAAGAAAAGAAAATATGAAACATTGAGGGATAGATAAATCTGACAAAAAATGGAGAAGACATGAATCCTGAAAACTATAAAACATTAGTGAGAAAGATGAAAAGATTAAGCCACAGACTGGTATAAAATATTTGTAAACTATGTATCTGATAAGTTGACTACTTATAAGTTGACTACTCCACTGAAGACTGCTATCCTTTCTTGATATTTTTTAAGTCCACTCCACATTTCATAACTTGCCATTTCTCTATGGACTCTTTTCTGATTCTACTCCACCTCACTCCAAATATCTTTCTACTTAGAATGCACACATTTTGTCACCAGGGACCTTGTACGTATGACCCAGTGTTGAAAGTTGGTTGTTGCTTTAATGAACATGTATGTCATCCACCTTACCAGAGTGCAAGCTTCTTGAGGACAATGGCGGTGTCTGATCCACTTTTCTATGCCACAGAACTTAACACATTGCGTGCCACTCCACAGGCTCCTAGTGAATGTTGTTAAATTCCAGTCTAGGAGGCATTACTGGGTTCAGTATTTTGGTGACTATTTGACACTTCGCAAATATTCAACGTTTGTCAGATGATCCCTCTTTCCATTGCATGGTGGAGCATTCTGTGGCAGTCTAATGCATCTACAGAAGAACATTTTCAACCATGAGCAGCCTTAAAACTAACCAGTCAGGAAGTGGCAATGGGTGTTGGCAAGAATGTGGAGAAAGGGGAACCCTCCTACACTCTTGGTGAATGCAAGCTGGTGCAACCACACTGGAAAACAGTGTGGAGGTTTCTCAAAAAGTTGAAAATAGAGCTACCCTGTGACCCAGAAATTGCACTACTGGGTATTTAACTAAAGGTACAAATGTAGTTTGTACCGAAGGGGCACATGCACATGCTCAATGTTTGCTATATCACGTGCCCAATGTTTATAGTAGCAATGTCCACAATAGCCAAACATGGAAAGAACCCAGATGTACATCAATAGATGAATGGATAAAGAAGATGTGGTATAGATGTACAATGGAATATTATGCAGCCATCAAAAAAACAATGAAATCTTGTCATTTGTAAGATGTGGATGGAACTAGAGGGTATTAAGCTAAGTGAAATAAGTTAATCAGAGAAAGACAATTATCATATGATCTCACTGATACATGGAATTTGAGAAACAAGACAGAGGATTATAGGGGAAGGGAAGGAAAAAATGAAACAAGATGAAGCCAGAGAGGGAGACAAATCACAAGAGACTCTTAATCTGAGGAAACAAACTGAGGGTTGCTGGAATGAAGGGGGCAGGAGTGATAGGGTGGCTGGGTTATGGACATTGGGGAGGGTATGTGCTATGGTGAGTGCTATGAATTGTGTAAGAATGATGAATCACAGACCTGTATTCTGTGAAAACAAAAAATACATTATATGTTAATAAAAAACAAACAAACAAACAAAAACAAAGAAAAACCTTGAGCAGCCCTTCCACAACACATCACAAAATCATGTCCAAGTTAGTTTTGCTAGAGTTGGGAATCTGAAATTTCCTTGTTTGGGTACTTTCCAAACTTGATGCCTAAAAGCTACTGGCATGCAGTTTCAAATTTAAATAACATTGTTTTTCCTTTGATTCATTGCTTCCATAAACAGTGTTAAATATAGAATTATAAATATAAATCAGTTATGTAAGCTTCAGGGCTTCCTCTTCAATAACCACACTGCTATTTGATTGCCTTGCTGGCAGCTGCATATTAACCATGTGTTAACCCCTCATAACTGAGTTATGAAGCATTCTCTTTCCCCCACATTGTTACTGACATGTTAATTTGCTCTCAGATATTGGCAGAGTCAATCTCACTACATTTCAAGTTAAAGATTAATAACAAAATGATCTGGCTACATATTTATTATTACCTTGGAAAATCTTAATTGGGATGTTTCTTTATATCAGTTTTTTTTCAAGATTTTATTTATTTATTTGAGAGAGAGAGTATGAGAGGGAAGAAGTCAGAAGAAGAAGCAGACTCCCCACTGAGCGGGGAGCCGGATGAGGGACTTGATCCTGGGACACCAGGATAATGACCTGAGCTGAAGGCAGTTGCTTAACCAACTGAGCCACCCAGGCACCCTTTATATCAGTTTTTTGGTAACATAATTTTGTCACAAACTTCACTGTGCTTAGAATGAAAAACTCCTCTTTTGTTACATATTTTTAAGGGGAAAGATAAAGGTGATTTTTTAATTGAAAAAGTATTTTTTTTATCCTCTAACTATTTTTTTTATTAAGATAACAGCACTTAACGTGAGACCGACCTTCCTAACAAATGTTTAAATGTATGGTACAGTATTGTACAGGTACAGAATTGTATAGCTCTCTAGAGTTTACTCATTTTGCTTCAGTGAAAAATTATGCCTGCTGATTAGCAACACCCCACTTCCCCCTCGCCTGCCCCTGGCAACCACCATTCCACTCTTTGATTCTGTGAATTTGACTATTTTAGATACTTCGCATTAGTGCAGTCATGCAGTATTTGTCTTCCTGTGACTTGGCCTGTTTCTTATCCTCACCAGGCACCAAGTCTCTGGTGTCTTATATTCCAGAATGCCTTTCTTTTTTTTTTTTTTTTTAATTTGTTTATTTACAGCATAACAGTGTTCATTGTTTTGGCATCACACCCAGTGCTCCATGCAGTACGTGCCCTCCCTATTACCCGCCACCTGGTTCCTCAACCTCCCACCGCCCCCCTTCAAAACCCTCTGGTTGTTTTGTAAATAAATTATTTAAATTAAGTAAATAAATTTGAATAAATAGAGAAATAATTTTAAAAAGTGATAAAAACTGATTCATTGAATACCTACTATGTTTTAGTCTCTGTTCAGGTTCTGCAAATGCAACAGTGGGGGAAAAAAAACCAACAGATTGTTGGCTTCATAGAGCTTCCATTCTAATGGGGACATGAAGACTTTGAGTCTTCCAAATAGTTCCCCAGTTTCTGAACCCAAGTGCACCATACAACCTTTTGTGTTTCAGTATGATTTCTGTGTAGTTTATCTAGGAGAAAGTAGCTAGATGATCCAGATATTCTTGACAGCTTTATTTCTTACTGTATTGGCTACCAATTTCTGATATATATATTTATATATATATCTATCTATATATAAAATATTAAGCTGATCCCAATCCTGGTCTAACTGATCTTAAAGCCCATTAACTATATACTATTTAGCAACCCAATGAATGATAATGACAATGTCTTTATAGAAGTGGTTTTTACACAAGTAAAGTGTTGAGATTTTTTGTAAGAATCATTTAGAAAACTTATTTTCTAAAATATCTGCATCCTTTCCTCTTTCCTCCTCCATAATCTTTTCTATCCCTGTGGTGGTTCATTAGTGATGTAGGTTCTTGTGTCCTGAAGTCAAGAGATAGACTTCCATTTTTGTTTATTTATTTATTTAGTTAGTTAGTTGTGAAAGAGAGAGAAAAAAAGAGTGGGTGTGGGGGGGTGTGGCCAAAGGAAAGGGAGAGAGAGAATCTTGAATGTGCCAGGCACACTATTGTAAGCACTTTACACATGTCATTGGTTTAATCCTTGAAATAACTTGGTGAGAAAGGAGCTATAAGTATTTACCCTTTCTGGTTGCATAAACTGAGCCTTAGAAAATTTAGGTGACTTACCAAGGTCACAGAGCTAGTAAATAGGAAAGACAAGATTTGAGCTCAAGTCTGGCTCCAGAGTTCTTGCTCTCTGTCACTATGCTGTTCTGTCTCTTGTTATTGTGTCATTTTTTGTAATCCTCCTGGCAGTTCTGTAAATTAGCCATATTATCTACATATCAGAGTTGGGAAATGGAAACTCAACAAATTAGAAAGCCTTTAAAAGTAGTACTAACAAGTTGTGGAGATGGGATTTGACCCCAAGTAAGTTTTCATCCAGAGTGTGTCTTTAGTGTTCTTGCTTATCTATCAGTCCCCTGTGAATTAAATCAGTATGTTGACTCTTCCAAATAAGATAAACTAAGCACTGATAAGATTAAGTCTGTGGACCTGCAAGGCTGTGAATTATATGAAATTAATACTAATAATAAGGAGCAGTGAGTACATCATAAAATCAACTTTGCATGTGTTAACTTGTTATTATTGTTATAGATGGGTATTAATTTTTTTTAAAGATTCTATTTATTTGAGAAAAGAGAGCACGAGCAGGGATTAGAAGGAGTGGCAGAAAGTGAGGGACAAGCAGAGTCCCCACTGTACAGGGATCCTGACAGGGGCTCCATCCCAGGACCCTGGGATTATGACCTGAACCAAAAGCAGACACTTAGCTGACTGAGTCACCCAGGAATCTCTCTCAGTTTAAAACCTATTCTCATTTGGATATATAAACATATTTCCCCTCTTTTTATTAATTTTGGATAACTTCATCCATTAACCTATCTGTAATATAGTATTTGATTTAGTGTTTTCATTTTAGTAATTATTCATCATCTTATGGAAGCCTGTCTAATCCATCAATCTTTCCTTTTTTCCCCCTAAAGTCAAGATCTTCTTACTATTCTCATTTCAACAACAACAACAACAACAACAACAAGCTAGAATTACGATTTTTTTAAAAAACTATTTAGTGACATTTCAACATTTTAAAGTTATATTTAGGCTGTTTGGTCAGAGTATGTGCTAGTTTACAGAGGGAATTGTCTCTAACTTCATCCAAGTGGACATTACCAAGTCAATTTTGAATGGACAACTAATGAGATTACATTGGATACATTTTTAAAAAAAAGTTATCGTTCTGTGTTAAGCCAATACCCTTTTTCTTCCATAAAGATTCTCTTATTAATGCATATTATAGCACTTTGCTTTATAGTAAACTACTTACCTGGGACCCGTGATATATAATTTGTCAGTAGAAACAAATTCTATCTAGAACAATTACTTTGAGGAAGAAGATAAGTATGTTTCATTTTCTATATTCTGTTTCATGGTGCAAAAGGCGTGGTATCTATAGCTTATATTCAGATAGCTGAACAGGGATAATTTTACATTTTTCCTTTTACAATTTCTAGACTTTAATTTTGAAAAGCTACTTGCCTGAAAGGTTATGATTTTTCTATGATTAGGAGTGAGGTGGATTTTCTACAGAGAGTAGGGGATTTACCTATGAATTTTTGCAATAAAAGTTAGATAATAGAGGCACCTGGGTGGCACAGTCAGTTGGACATATGACTTTTGGCTTCAACTAAGGTCATGATCTCAGGGTCTTGAGATAGAATCCCAGGAGTCTGCTTGGGATTCTCTCTCCCTCTCCCTCTCCCTCTGCCCCTCCTGTTCATGATCTCTTGCTCTCTCTCAAACTGATAAATAAATCTTTTTAAAACTTCGATAATAATAATAATAGAGTTAATATAACTAACATTTGTTAAACATTTATACTATACCCAATACTTAGATTAGCCTAAGTCATTTACATATATTTACTTCTAGCCCTTTATGGAACACATATGAGGTAGCTGCTCCTATTAACCCCATTTTAAAGATGAGGAAACTGAGACACAAAAATTCTCTATAACTTGCCTAAGATCCCCAAGGGCAGGCTAGAACACATGTAATTCAGCTCCATGGCCAAGTTCTTTTTTTTTTTTAAAGATTTTATTTATTTATTTGACAGAGATCACAAGTAGGCAGAGAGGCAGGCAGAGAGAGAGAGAGAGGGAAGCAGGCTCCCTGCTGAGCAGAGAGCCCGATGCAGGACTCAATCCCAGGACCCTGGGATCATGACCTGAGCCAAAGGCAGAGGCTTAAACCACTGAGCCACCCAGGTGCCCCCATGGCCAAGTTCTAACCATGCTTGGAACAATTCTAGTGACCAAGCCTACACAGTAATCAGTTTAATATTCTTTTTCTCATCTATTTCATTCTGTTGAGGCTGAATGAGTTAATTCACTGTTACAGAATAGTACTCACCCTTAGAGGCATTTTGAGTGGTGATTCCTAGAACCTGGAGGCCACCTGTTTCTGAGACCTTGTAATATAGAGAAAAACTGAAAGCTTTTCCATTAAGGTCAGGAACACGGCAGGGATGTCCATTATCACCACTGCTATTCAACATAGTACTAGAAGTCCTAGCCTCAGCAATCAGACAACAAAAAGAAATTAAAGGCATCCAAATTGGTAAAGAAGAAGTCAAACTATCACTCTTCGCAGATGATATGATACTATATGTGGAAAACCCAAAAGACTCCACTCCAAAACTGCTAGAACTTGTACAGGAATTCAGTAAAGTGTCAGGATATAAAATCAATGCACAGAAATCAGTTGCATTTCTGTACACCAACAACAAGACTGAAGAAAGAGAAATTAAGGAGTCAATCCCATTCACAATTGTACCCAAAACTATAAGATACCTAGGAATAAACCTAACCAAAGAGACTAAGAATCTATACACAGAAAATTATAAAGTACTCATGAAAGAAATTGAGGAAGACACAAAAAAATGGAAAAATGTTCCATGCTCCTGGGTTGGAAGAATAAATATTGTGAAAATGTCTATGCTACCTAAAGCAATCTACACATTTAATGCAATCCCTATCAAAATACCATCCATTTTTTTCAAAGAAATGGAACAAATAATCCTAAAATTTATATGGAACCAGAAAAGACCTCGAATAGCCAAAGGAATATTGAAGAACAAAGTCAAAGTTGGTGGCATCACAATTCCGGACTTCAAGCTCTATTACAAAGCTGTCATCATCAAGACAGCATGGTACTGGCACAAAAACAGACACATAGACCAGTGGAACAGAATAGAGAGCCCAGAAATCGACCCTCAACTCTATGGTCAACTAATCTTCGACAAAGCAGGAAAGAATGTCCAATGGAAAAAAGACAGCCTCTTCAATAAATGGTGCTGGGAAAATTGGACAGCCACATGCAGAAAAATGAAATTGGACCACTTCCTTACACCACACACGAAAATAGACTCCAAATGGATGAAGGACCTCAATGTGAGAAAGGAATCCATCAAAATCCTTGAGGAGAACGCAGGCAGCAACCTCTTCGACCTCAGCCGCAGCAACATTTTCCTAGGAACAACGGCAAAGGCAAGGGAAGCAAGGGCGAAAATGAACTATTGGGATTTCATCAAGATCAAAAGCTTTTGCACAGCAAAGGAAACAGTTAACAAAACCAAAAGACAGCTGACAGAATGGGAGAAGATATTTGCAAACGACATATCAGATAAAGGGCTAGTATCCAAAATCTATAAGGAACTTAGCAAACTCAACACCCAAAGAACAAACAATCCAATCAAGAAATGGGCAGAGGACATGAACAGACATTTCTGCAAAGAAGACATCCAGATGGCCAACAGACACATGAAAAAGTGCTCCACGTCACTCGGCATCAGGGAAACACAAATCAAAACCACAATGAGATATCACCTCACACCAGTCAGAATGGCTAAAATTAACAAGTCAGGAAATGACAGATGCTGGAGAGGATGTGGAGAAAGGGGAACCCTCCTCCACTGTTGGTGGGAATGCAAGCTGGTGCAACCACTCTGGAAAACAGCATGGAGGTTCCTCAAAATGTTGAAAATAGAACTACCCTATGACCCAGCAATTGCACTACTGGGTATTTACCCTAAAGATACAAACATAGTGATCCGAAGGTGCACGTGTACCCGAATGTTTATAGCAGCAATGTCTACAATAGCCAGACTATGGAAAGAACCTAGATGTCCATCAACAGATGAATGGATCAAGAAGATGTGGTATATATACACAATGGAATACTATGCAGCCATCAAAAGAAATGAAATCTTGCCATTTGCGACGACGTGGATGGAACTAGAGCGTATCATGCTTAGTGAAATAAGTCAATCGGAGAAAGACAACTATCATATGATCTCCCTGATATGAGGACATGGAGAAGCAACATGGGGGGGTAGGGGGATAGGAGAAGAATAAATGAAACAAGATGGGATTGGGAGGGAGACAAACCATAAATGACTCTTAATCTCACAAAACAAACTGGGGGTTGCTGGGGGGAGGTGGGATTGGGAGAGGGGGAGCGGGCTATGGACATTGGGGAGGGGAGGCGAACCATAAGAGACTATGGACTCTGAAAAACAACCTGAGGGTTTTGAAGGGTCAGGGGTGGGAGGTTGGGGGAACAGGTGGTGGGTGATGGGGAGGGCACGTTTTGCATGGAGCACTGGGTGTTGTGCAAAAAGAATGAATACTGTTACGCTGAAAAAAAAAATAAATAAATAAGTAATATAGAAAATGTAATAACTCATCAAATACACTTCACTAAATGGTTTCTGATGGTGGAAATGGTAAAGTAACTCCTTGAGGTAACAGTTAAGAATTTGTAAGGAAAATTAAATATCTTATAATATCCTATATTTGGAAATTAAAGAGTATATTTATACAAATATACCATGATGAAATAATACTTGGAGTCAAACAATCTAAATTTAATCTTCAAACTCTTATTAACTTTAGTTAGTGTGGCATGGACTAATTTGATAAGCTTAAATGAGATTTTTATTTCCTTGTCTCTTACATAAGCAGAATTGAAATAGATCCAAAGTCCTTTTCAGTGTTAAAATTTTGTTACACAATTTAAAATTTTCTTAACAATTAGAAAATACCATTTAATTAAAGTACATCATTAAGTCTACGGTTCATAAATAGGATTACACTTGAAGCTGAAATACCATAATTTAATTTAATTTAGCCCTCACCCAGAATCCAGGAAAGAGGTTGGAAATGAAGAGAAATCAAATTAAAATATATTTTCATTTTACCCTGGAAAATAATAAAGACAATCTTTATTTAAAAAAATTAAATAAGGGACGCTTGGGTGTCTCAGTTGGTTGTCTGCCTTCAGCTCAGGTCATGATCCCAGGGTCCTGGGATTGAGACCTACATTGGGCTCTTTGCTCAGCATGGAGGCTGCTTCTCCCTCTGCTCCTCCCCCTGCTCATACTCTCTCTCTCTGACAAATAAATAAAACCTTTAAAAAAATAAAATAATAGATTAGAATGTGGTAATATTCTCATATTTCTTGAACATCATGTGGTTTAGAGAATATCTATTTGAAGATTACTTGAATATATGAATTGTGTACAACTCCTCAAAGAACTTGAAAAATTTTAGATCATTTTGTGAACAAATATTTAGATTTCTGTGGCACGACAAGGAAAGATCAGACCTAATGTGTATCTAAAAAATATGACAAGGTCCCATTTACCTTGAAACATCCTCTTCTTTGAGTAAACCATCATTTGAAAATACACACTGGATCTTGCTACTGTCAAATAAACTTACTCATTTCTGTATTGATTTTTCATTTTATAAATGCAAATTTTCCATCCCTGTCCAAATAGAAGCGAATGCTTCTAAAATAAGGATGAAAAATATTTAAATTATAAGGCATGATGGTAAATGTGTTCTAAAGTTTACTTTAAATACACTACTTCACAATTTTTAGAACACTTAGAGAAAGAGACATTTTATATTTTTATGCTTTCATGAAATTAAAAGATTGATGAATAGTAACTGTGGGTTTAGTCGCATACATCTTATTCTTCTGTAATACCTTCATTAATAAATTTCAGAGTCAGCAAATTTTGGAAATAAGCAAAACAAAAGCACGTTACCTATTTTCCCCTCTTAGATTCAACAGCAAACATTAAAATGAAAAAAAATTCCTAGGGATAATTACTGGATAACCTAATTCCATTTCTTAGAAGAAGATAATGCTTTATGCATTATTAAGTATCCTAAGCAGTCATCATTGAGCAGCATAGGACTGGGGGGAAATGATTCAGAATCAACAACTAAGTTTAAACGTGTATTTGGGGGACTCTCTGAATGAATTAAACATGAAATACAAATACATTGTGTTTGGGTTTATAGGAGGTACCTTTGATGTGCCATTCTACTAATAGAGGGAGGGGAAATCTATGATAACAGCCATGGATATAAAATCATTAAGTCATGTCTTGGTGATTGGCTTTCTGTGTGACTTTTCTCTTAGTTTTTTTTTTTTCCAACAAAAAATTAATTATTAAAGGTATCCAAATTGGCAAGGAAGAAGTCAAACTCTCTCTCTTCGCAGATGACATGATTCTTTATATGGAAAACCCCAAAGACTCCACCCCCAAACTACTAGAACTCATACAGCAATTCAATAACGTGGCAGGATACAAAGTCAATGTACAGAAATCAGTGGCTTTCTTATACACTAACAATGAAAATACAGAAAGGGAAATTAGAGAATCGATTCCATTTACTATAGCACCAAGAACCATAAGATACCTGGGAATAAACCTAACCAAAGAGGTAAAGGATCTGTACTCGAGGAACTACAGAACACTCATGAAAGAAACTGAAGAAGACACAAAAAGATGGAAGACTCTTCCATGCTCTTGGATTGGAAGAATAAACATTGTTAAAATGTCTATACTGCCTAGAGCAATCTATACTTTTAATGCCATTCCAATCAAAATTCCACCAGTAAGTGCTGGAGCAAATAATCCTAAAATTTGTATGGAATCAGAAGAGACCCCGAATTGCTAAGGAAATGTTGAAAAACAAAAACAAAACTGGCGGCATCATGTTACCCGCTTTCAAGCTTTACTACAAAGCTGTGATCACCAAGACAGCGTGGTACTGGCATAAAAACAGACACATAGACCAGTGGAACAGAGTGGAGAGCCCAGATATGGACCCTCAACTCTATGGTCAAATAATCTTCGACAAAACAGGAAAAAATATTCAATGGAAAAAAGACAGTCTCTTCAATAAATGGTGCTGGGAAAACTGGACAGCGATATGTAGAAGAATGAAACTCGACCATTCTCTTACACCGTACACAAAGATAAACTCGAAATGGATAAAAGACCTCAACGTGAGACAGGAATCTATCAGAATCCTAGAGGAGAACATAGGCAGTAACCTCTTCTATATCAGCCACAGCAACTTCTTTCAAGATATGTCTCCAAAGGCCAAGGAAACAAAAGCAAAAATGAACATTTGGGACTTCATCAAGATCAAAAGCTTCTGCACAGCAAAGGAAACAGTCAACAAAACAAAAAGGCAACCCACGGAATGGGAGAAGATATTTGCAAATGACAGTACAGACAAAAGGTTGATATCCAGGGTCTATAAAGAACTTCTCAAACTCAACACATACAAAACAGATAATCATATCTAAAAATGGGCAGAAGATATGAACAGACACTTCACCAACGAAGACATACAAATGGCTATCAGACACATGAAAAAATGTTCATCATCACTAGCCATCAGGGAGATTCAAATTAAAACCACATTGAGATACCACCTGACACCAGTTAGTATGGCCAAAATTAGCAAGACAGGAAACAACGTGTGTTGGAGAGGATGTGGAGAAAGGGGAACCCTCTTCCACTGTTGGTGGGAATGCAAGTTAGTGCAGCCACTTTGGAGAACAGTGTGGAGATTCCTGAAGAAATTAAGAATAGAGCTTCCCTATGACCCTGCAATGGCACTGCTGGGTATTTACCCCAAAGAGACAGATGTAGTGAAAAGAAGGGCCATCTGTACCCCAATGTTTATTGCAGCAATGGCCACGGTCGCCAAACTGTGGAAAGAACCAAGATGCCCTTCAACGGATGAATGGATAAGGAAGATGTGGTCCATATACACAATGGAGTATTATGCCTCCATCAGAAAGGATGAATACCCAACTTTTGTAGCAACATGGACGGGACTGGAAGAGATTATGCTGAGCGAAATAAGTCAAGCAGAGAGAGTCAAGTATCATATGGTCTCACTTACTTGTGGAGCATAACAAATAACATGGAGGACATGGGGAGATGGAGAGGAGAGGGAGTTGAGGGAAACTGGAAGGGGAGATGAACCATGAGAGACTGTGGACTCTGAAAAACAACCTGAGGGTTTTGAAGGGGCGGGTGGGTGGGAGGTTGAGGAACCAGGTGGTGGGTAATAGGGAGGGCACGTACTGCATGGAGCACTGGGTGTGATGCCAAAACAATGAACACTGTTATGCTGTAAATAAACAAATAAAAATAAATAAAAATTTTTTAAAAAACCTAAAAAAATTAATTATTAATTCACTTATCCACATACATGTATTGAGTGTTTACTAATAATTGTAGTCTACTTCTCTCACAAAATGCTCTGGGACTTAAAAATTAACGCAGTGGTCATAAAGTGTGGATAGAAGTTATATGTAAGAGAGAAGCCAAAAGGGAGACATTGAAGGTGAATCATCAAGAGAGGGTGACTGCCTATAAGGTCTCTCTGGGTGAGGGAAACCTGGTGATACTACCAGATTCTAGCATCTGATCCTTAGCATTTCATATTCTAAAGCTAGACTCTTTGGTATCTGTTGATGACAGCCTCTGATCAATGGACCGATGCTAACCCAACCTCACTCTAGACTTACATGTAAACCAGAATGCAATTACTTCTTTCATAGTGAGACTGGTAATCTTTTATCAGTGACCAAAATGATCAATTATACTTCTCAAAGCACCTACTTTCACAAATATGAAAGAGAATTGGTGAGGAAAAAGACAAAAAGGCTTGGATATTTCTGAGGAGGATTTGACTAACTGAAATATACTAATCTCACAGCAAAGTCCTGCTCTAGAATTCTCAAATTGTCAGACACTTGTCAGACAAGAAAATGTCAGACATTTTCTTTTGCTGGTCTCAAATTTCTACTGATGCTTTTTCACTTAGATGTAAATACAGGTATTCCCCATTTTTTGAAAACTTGTGTTACAGCACTTCTCTTTTATGGAAGACCTACATTAGTACCTGTTTTCACTAACTGAAAAAAAAATCTGAAGAGGATTTTTGCTTTTACAAAAAAAAAAAAATGAAAAACAAAAATAGTGATCAGCATTTGTTGTCACAGCAAGAGCCATGACAGAGACAGCATGCACCCCCAGCAGAGCAGCGAGAGGAACCCCCAAATTCTTACCCAGAACTGCACTTAGCATCATGTGGCCATACACTGGAACAGTGTCTATCAGCATCTGTCCTTTATCTCAATTTATTTTGTGCATCTCTTAGCAAGATGTGTCCTAAGGTATTGGAAAAGCCTAAGGAGAGGGTATTTTTGGGGTCTGGGAATGCTCAAAGAATTTCCATATAAATTAATGGTAATTATTTCTTTGCTTTATACCATTTTAGCTTATAAAAGATTTTAAGGGAATACTGTACTTTTGGATAGCAGGGAAAACTGTACGTTGAATTAAGCCAAGTTAGTTGTCCCTAGTCAAGAAGATTATCTGTGGCTAGAAGACATTCTGTCTTCTTCCATCATGTTCTAATTTAAGGCATTTATTTTTTAGAAGACAACCTCGTCTCTTTATCCCTAAGATTTTTGGGGACACCTCATTCTGTCCTCCCATACCATCTATAAAATCTCTCACTATACCTTTGGAGGAAGTTGAAAGTGTAATTTTTCCAGAATATTCTTAGAGCACCAAAATATGCAAAAGCATAATTTAGACAGGGCATAACATTTTGTGAAAATAACCAATAAATAAAAATCAATAGTGTTAAGTTTATTAGAACACTTAAATCATGAATTAAGGTAGAAAAATATCTGAATTTGGGGATGGCTGGGTGGCTTATCAGTTAAGCAACTGCATTTGGCTCAGGTCATTATCCCAGGGTCCTGGGATCAAATTCTGCATCAGGCTCCTTGCTCAGCAGGGAACTTCTCCCTCTGCCTCCTGCTCCCCCTGGTTGTGCTCTCTCTCCCTCTCTCTGACAAATAAATAAAATCTTTAAAAAAAAGAAAGAAAGATAGATATATGTTGGGTTTAGGCTGGCCAACAGCTTTCAAACATTTCAGGACTGGGTTTTAGAAACATAGGTATATAGATACTGTTACTTCTTGAAACCCTTTCTCTTAGTTGTTAACAAAAAGCACAATATGGATCAAGTAAACCAAATGGTTTTGCACATTGTGACTGGAGTAGGACTCATGGTTATTGAATTATATTTATATTGTTTTGTATTAAGAAAAATTGTAAGACCCCCCAACCCAGAAGCAGGAAGGGTCCTTTAGACAGAGGAAGGAAAGAATTAAAATGTCTCATGTGAATTTCTTTGCCTCCTGGTTGCCCTGGCAGCCCTTGAAACTCACCCAGCTTTATCTATGGCCCACATTGGACTTGCCTTTGCATTTTTGTTTGAGATTTGTCAGGATTTTCTACTCCTTCATCTTGCTTTTCTAGCGGTAAGGGCCAAGGACAGGCCATCCCAAGATGGGCCACTTTGGCATGAACATTATTTTAAGTTAAAAGCAATCCAAACTCAGCAGATTCAGATAAAGCTCTGTACCTTTCCCTCATCTGCCTCCTCCTCCAGCAAGAGAGCTATTAACAGAAAGTCCTCCTTATCTAAGAAACTGATCCACATAACAGGGCACCTTTGTGTTCTAAACATCTCTTTTCACCTTCCTGCTAATAGTATTTCCCTTTTTACCTTCAGACCCCTCTCCTCAGCTCATATAAACATTGTGTCTTTGCAATTTCATGTCTGTGTGAATTCCCCATACAAACACTATTAAATTTGATTTTCTCCTATTAGTCTGTCTCATGTCAATTTGATTCTAAGTCTAGCTAGAAGGACCTTGAGGGAAGAGGAAATTCTTCCTCCCCAATACAAGCCTCTTTCTCCCTTATTGATTATATCCAATCTCAAAATTTTAAATACCTACATTTAAATACCTATATCTCCATCACATTTTTTGCCCCTAATAATTTGTATGTCCAGCATCTCTATCTGTATGTCCAGTTGATGTCTCAGCCTTAACATGTAGAGGGGTTTAGAACAAGCTCTCCCCTCCCCAACCATGTGTCCCTTTGGCATGTGTATTACTTTGAGCTGAAGCTAATAAAGGCCCAAAAGACTCAGAAAGAACTTTTACTTCCTCTTTAACTACCTGAAAGAATTGAGAAGGGGACCCTGGCCCAGAAAGAAAGATAACTTTTTGTTTGAAAGACCTAGCTCTATGGCAGGTCAAACATTTAATTACCAAACATCTGCTCTTCTTATTGTCCTGTGAATTACCCTTCTCCCTTTGAAGCCCAGGGTCCCTACCCCATTCCCCAGAGTGGCATATAAGCCTCAACTGACCAACTTGTCTTTCAGTCTCACATTCCAGTGGGGCTCCTGTATGTACATAATCACATTTGTTTTTCTTCTGTTAACCTGCCTTATATCAATTTACCAGCCAAAGAACCTAAATGGGTGTAGGAACATTTTTCTCCTCAACACATATGCACAATGATTTCCTGATATACTGCCTCCCCACAACCAGCAATTTTCACATTTTTCCTATTTTTCTGTAAATGGCAACTTCATTCTTTCAGTTGTTTAGGTGAACACAAAAAACAAAAAAAACCTTGATATTATCTTGGTTTCCTTTCACACTCCATATCTTATCTGTAAAAGCAAGTCCTGTTGGCTCTACCTTCAAAATACAGAATCCAACCACTTCTCATAATCCAGTGTTACCAGTCTGGTCCTAACCACCATATGTCTCAAATGGATTATTGTAAGAGCCTCTTGGCAGATTTGTCCTAACACAATAGCCAGCCAGTGATTCTGATGAGGAATCCTGGTTCATTCACTCTCCCACTCTGCTGTATGACAATTACATGCCTTCATCTTTCTCCTCATAACTCCAATATACTCTTTTACCTCATAACTCGTTCCTGATGACCTTGTATGTTGTCAGATGTCATTCCTCTCCCCAAACTCTCCAATGTCTTTTCCTCTGATTGAGAATAAAAGTCCTCAGCCTTACAAAGACCGACAGAGCCCATTGCCTCCCTGAGTCCATCTCCTGTGATTTTACCTCCTTATTTACTATGTTCCAGCCACCCTGGGCACCTTTTTATTTCTTGAAAATCCTAGTCAAGTTGCTCTTCAGGCTCTTTGCCCTTGTTCCATCCTCCTGGAACGCTTCCCTGAAGATATCTGCATGGCTCACTGTCTCACTTCTTTCAAGTCTTTAAGTGAAAACACACTTTCTCAGTGAGGCTTTCTGTGACTGTCTTATTTAAAATTGTAAAACTGCCTTTCACTTTTAGTCTTGTTTTTCTTCATAGCGCTTGTCACTATCTGACATACAAGGAAAAAGCATTTTAGGTTCTCCAGCTGTGGGCCTGTAAATTAGACTAGCCAAAAATGCAGTAAGAAAAGGAAAAATAAACAGAAGTTAATTAATATGTGTGTCATGCAAGTACACAGGGGAACACCCAGTGATAAGTAACCCAAAGGAGTAGTTGAAACTTGGGCTTATCTCCAGTCTTATACTAGAACAATGGAAAGGGGCTTTGGAGCTTCTGAATTAAGGAGACCTGTTAAGGGAAGGTGACCACAAAAGATACAGTAAACAACGATTTTTTTAAATGAGGTTCATTAGGCAGATTTTGTCCTGTCTTCTCCGTTGATAAGAGTTGTTAAGAATCCTCCTCTTCCTGGTACAGGGAGAGACCGGCATCTATACAAATGGAAATTTCTTTTTTTCCTTCTTTTTTTTTTTAAATTTATTTGACAGAGAGAGATCACAAGGAGGCAGAGAGGCAGCCAGAGAGAGAGGAAGGGAAGCAGGCTCCCCGCTGAACAGAGAGCCCGATGTGGGGCTCGATTCCAGGACCCTGGGATCATGACCCATGCCGAAGGCAAAGGCTTTAACCCACTGAGCCACCCAGGCACCCCGGAAATTTCTTTTTTAATGCAAATTTCCTTTATAAAAGGAGAACTTGTGCCCTGTTTTTAAAGCTTTTCTTGCATCTGCCTCTTCTCAGTGGACTTTAGCTCAAAATAATCCATATGCCAAACAGGCATATTTTAGGATGACATATTTTGGTACCCTTCATGACATATTGTCCTTATTTATCTTTTAAAATGCCTAAACAGTCTCTGGAGCATAGTACTTTTTAATAAATGTTTGTTGAATGATTTAATAAACACTTCTTATCCAGCAACAATTGGAAATGCAGCTTAGTGTTTTTTTAGTTATTTTACCCCAGAAACATTATCCGGGAAGAACCATGGAGAGCACATCATGTTTATTCTTTCTTCTCAGCAATTTTGTAGGCTTAGCTACTCTAATTCCATTAAAATTATTTTCTAAGAGCAGAGTCAAATCAATGTTTCTTATGACTCCTTTAATAAAATTATGCCTACACTGATTGACCCAATTCATTTTCTTGTGCTGAGGACATAGAACATACTAAAATACTTGTCTGTTCTTTTAAAAGCATTCTCCAAGTCAACAAAAATTCCTAGAATGCAAGGATTTGGTCAGAGGCAAGGGATGGCTCTATTGGCCCTCAGCTTGCAGACTAGGGAGACTGACTCTTTGGCTACAAATCAAAAGTATGCTCCTAAGGGGAAGATTTCGGCTCTGGGTAAAATAGGCAAAAACCACAAGTTCTGTGCCATTTATCAAGATTGGTCAGACCAAGGTCCCAAACTGCAACTTGAGGGGCAGAGTGACAAACAGAATATAGTTCACTATTTCTGGTAGCAGTTTCAGGATGTGGCAGCTGCTGAACAGCATGATAAGCTGTATTGTGGGTTCTTTCTGTAAATTTTGGTGAATTTTGTGCAAGCTTGTCACCTCAGATTCCACTGACTGGCTTTATTCCTCACAGTCATTCAGCCTGATTAACATTTTAGTTTCATTCTTTTGACAAGAGGGAATCCATCTTGTCTCTTCGCTGTGGCTGTCTTTTGTTCTCATCCACAATCTCATGGTTTTTATTTCCTTATAATCAGAGAAATCTCATTAATAAGATCTCTCTAAATTAAACCCAACCATTCATTCAACAAATATTTATTGCGGAAGTCTATCCTGGGTTCTGACATGTAAAGACAGAAACAGTCCTGCCCTCAACTAGCTCACCATCCAATAGAGGAAATTGGGTGCATTACACATTAGAAAGAAATGCAATATCATCTACTACAACTCAGCATATGGCATCTTGAGGCATGGTAGCATTTCTTACACCTAGCTTCAGAGCAGGGCATCCTCCCTTTAAGTGGCCAATGATGAGTCAGGGAGAGAGACCTTGAAAACACGGAGAGAGTTTGAGGGCAGTTACTAAAAAATAATGCGAGTGGCTCATTAGAGTCTTGATGAAGAGCCAGATCAGAATTGAAAGGGGGAATGTGGTTGGTTACTAAGTCAGTCTGGTACATGACAAGCCAAAGCAAATATAAGCATGAGAAAAATTTAGATCACAGGAGAAAGAAAAAAAAAGAGAAATAGGATGAACATAATATGTGCTAGTTAATTTTTAGGGGGACATTCTGTAGCAGAAGTTTAATTTTTTTAAAAAAAATTTTATTTTATTTATTTGACAGAGAGAGAGATCACAAGTAGGCAGAGAGGCAGGCAGAGAGAGAGGAGGAAGCAGGCTCCCTGCGGAGCAGAGAGCCCTATGCGGGGCTCGATCCCAGGATCCTGAGATCATGATCTGAGCCAAAGGCAGCGGCTTAATCCACTGAGCCACCCAGGCGCCCCGCAGAAGTTTAATTTTAAAAACCAAGTAACTTAGCTTTCTATTTGCAAGATATTTCCCCCCCAGAACTGTTAGTTTATATTTTAAAAGTTGGGCCATTTAAGTTTTATTTGAATTCAGTCTTTATATGACAGCAGTAAAAAAATAAAAGTCATATTTCTCGTAACATGCTATGGGTGATTAAGGACCACAACTGCAGCCACTCAGGATTATTTTCAGCCTCTTATCTCTGAGGGGTTGGCAAACTATGCACTGAGAGTCAAATATAGCTAGTTGCCTGATTTTATAAATAAAGTTTTATTGGAATACAGTCATGCCAGTTCACTTGCATATTATCTGTGCTGCCTCCACACTGCAACTGAGTTAAGTAATTGCAATAGAGATTGGAGACCTGATGTTCCACAAAGTCTGACATAATAACTAGCCAGTTCATTACAGAAAAATTTGCCAATTCCTGGTCTATGTGATTGTCTCCATTTTCCTATTGACTCTTTTCACTGGGGACCCAAATGAATATTAGAAAAATTCAGAAAGTACAAAGAACAATGACTAGAGGAATCTTATTTATTTGGGACTTGTTAACTCATTCATTTATATATTTAAAACATTTTGAGCTTTACCTATACTAATTCTAAACCAATTAATAGTGTCCTGACTTTTAGTCACATGAAAAGACAGCTCTGATGCAATGAAAATGGGCTTCAGATTAATTTTGAAGATCTGGATTCAAGCTCAGCTCTGCCAGTTACAACCTTTGACTAATTCTAAAATTAAAATCTCTCAAGTCAAAGATTAAATGATGGGAGAGATAGTCTTTATGACTAGCTATAAAAATTGAATGAGATAATAAAAGTAAAAGAGCTTTATAAATTAAATCATGATATTATTATCAAATATTGTTCATGAGCCCAAGAATGTACATACCATATTTGAAAGGACAGGCTCTCTCATTAGATTGATTTGAACTGACTATTATTTAATGAGATAATCCTCAAAAAACATACATCACAATACTTGGCAACACCAGCTATTATGTATTTTATTACCATTATTATTATAAAATAACTAGCACTAGTCTTTCATATCTTTGAATGCAGTCAGCTCTTAGTCAGTCTTTGAGTGGTCTAATTTGGATTAATGAAAGAATGAAGACCAGTGAGGAGCTGGGCAGGAACTGGGCAGCTCAGTTGAGTGGAGACGGACTCTTGGTTTCAGCTGAAGTCTTGATCTCAGGATTCTGATATCCAGCAAGTGTCAGGCTCCATGCTGAGTGTGGAGTCTGCTGAAGACTTCTCTCCCTCTGTGCCACTCCCTTGTCACCCCGCCCCCCACATGCTTATGCTCTCTCTCTCAAATATGTAAATAAATTTAAAAAAATACATCACAATACTTGGCAACACCAGCTATTATGTATTTTATTACCATTATTATTATAAAATAACTAGCCCTAGTCTTTCATATCTTTGAATGCAGTCAACTCTTAGTCAGTCTTTGAGTGGTTTAATTTGGATTAATGAAAGAATGAAGACCAGTGAGTATAGCAGGCTAATATTCACTTTCAGAGCTGTGTACCTAACTTTGACTGGCTACAATTCCCTGATACTAAATGTTACCCAATAAGTCTTTTTTTTTGTTTGTTTTGTTTTGGGTTTTTTTTTTTTCATTTTATTTATTTTTTCAGTGTAACAGTATTCATTCTTTTTGCACAACACCCAGTGCTCCATGCAAAACGTGCCCTCCCCATTACCCACCACCTGTTCCCCCAACCTCCCACCCCTGACCCTTCAAAACCCTCAGGTTGCCCCAACCTCCCACCCCTGACCCTTCAAAACCCTCAGGTTGTTTTTCAGAGTACATAGTCTCTTATGGTTCGCCTCCCCTCCCCAATGTCCATAGCCCGCTCCCCCTCTCCCAATCCCACCTCCCCCCAGCAACCCCCAGTTTGTTTTGTGAGATTAAGAGTCATTTATGGTTTGTCTCCCTCCCAATCCCATCTTGTTTCATTTACTCTTCTCCTATCCCCCTACCCCCCCATGTTGCTTCTCCATGTCCTCATATCAGGGAGATCATATGATAGTTGTCTTTCTCCGATTGACTTATTTCACTAAGCATGATACGCTCTAGTTCCATCCACGTCGTCGCAAATGGCATGATTTCATTTCTTTTGATGGCTGCATAGTATTCCATTGTGTATATATACCACATCTTCTTTATCCATTCATCTGTTGATGGACATCTAGGTTCTTTCCATAGTCTGGCTATTGTAGACATTGCTGCTATAAACATTTGGGTACACGTGCCCCTTCGGATCACTACGTCTGTATCTTTAGGGTAAATACCCAGTAGTGCAATTGCTGGGTCATAGGGTAGTTCTATTTTCAACATTTTGAGGAACCTCCATGCTGTTTTCCAGAGTGGTTGCACCAGCTTGCATTCCCACCAACAGTGGAGGAGGGTTCCCCTTTCTCCACATCCTCTCCAGCATCTGTCATTTCCTGACTTGTTAATTTTAGCCATTCTGACTGGTGTGAGGTGATATCTCATTGTGGTTTTGATTTGTATTTCCCTGATGCCGAGTGACGTGGAGCACTTTTTCATGTGTCTGTTGGCCATCTGGATGTCTTCTTTGCAGAAATGTCTGTTCATGTCCTCTGCCCATTTCTTGATTGGATTGTTTGTTCTTTGGGTGTTGAGTTTGCTAAGTTCCTTATAGATTTTGGATACTAGCCCTTTATCTGATATGTCGTTTGCAAATATCTTCTCCCATTCTGTCAGTTGTCTTTTGGTTTTGTTAACTGTTTCCTCTGCTGTGCAAAAGCTTTTGATCTTGCTGAAATCCCAATAGTTCATTTTTGCCCTTGCTTCCCTTGCCTTTGCCGTTGTTCCTAGGAAGATGTTGCTACGGCTGAGGTTGAAGAGGTTGCTGCCTGCATTCTCCTCAAGGATTTTGATGGATTCCTTTCTCACATTGAGGTCCTTCATCCATTTGGAGTCTATTTTCATGTGTGGTGTAAGGAAGTGGTCCAATTTCATTTTTCTGCATGTGGCTGTCCAATTTTCCCAGCACCATTTATTGAAGAGGCTGTCTTTTTTCCATTGGACATTCTTTCCTGCTTTGTCGAAGATTAGTTGACCATAGAGTTGAGGGTCGATTTCTGGGCTCTCTATTCTGTTCCACTGATCTATGTGTCTGTTTTTGTGCCAGTACCATGCTGTCTTGATGATGACAGCTTTGTAATAGAGCTTGAAGTCCGGAATTGTGATGCCACCAACTTTGGCTTTGTTCTTCAATATTCCTTTGGCTATTCGAGGTCTTTTCTGGTTCCATATAAATTTTAGGATTATTTGTTCCATTTCTTTGAAAAAAATGGATGGTATTTTGATAGGGATTGCATTAAATGTGTAGATTGCTTTCGGTAGCATAGACATTTTCACAATATTTATTCTTCCAATCCAGGAGCATGGAACATTTTTCCATTTTTTTGTGTCTTCCTCAATTTCTTTCATGAGTACTTTATAATTTTCTGTGTATAGATTCTTAGTCTCTTTGGTTAGGTTTATTCCTAGGTATCTTATAGTTTTGGGTACAATTGTAAAAGGGATTGACTCCTTAATTTCTCTTTCTTCAGTCTTGTTGTTGGTGTACAGAAATGCAACTGATTTCTGTGCATTGATTTTATATCCTGACACTTTACTGAATTCCTGTACAAGTTCTAGCAGTTTTGGAGTGGAGTCTTTTGGGTTTTCCACATATAGTATCATATCATCTGCGAAGAGTGATAGTTTGACTTCTTCTTTACCAATTTGGATGCCTTTAATTTCTTTTTGTTGTCTGATTGCTGAGGCTAGGACTTCTAGTACTATGTTGAATAGCAGTGGTGATAATGGACATCCCTGCCTTAACCTTAACGGAAAAGCTTTCAGTTTTTCTCCATTGAGAATGATATTTGCGGTGGGTTTTTCATAGATGGCTTTGATAATATTGAGGTATGTGCCCTCTATCCCCACACCTTGAAGAGTTTTGATCAGGAAGGGATGCTGTACTTTGTCAAATGCTTTTTCAGCATCTATTGAGAGTATCATATGGTTCTTGTTCTTTCTTTTATTAATGTGTTCTATCACATTGATTGATTTGTGGATGTTGAACCAACCCTGCAGCCCTGGAATAAATCCCACTTGATCGTGGTGAATAATCCTTTTAATGTACTGTTGAATCCTATTGGCTAGTATTTTGGCGAGAATTTTTGCATCTGTGTTCCTCAAGGATATTGGTCTGTAGTTCTCTTTTTTGGTGGGATCCTTGTCTGGTTTTGGGATCAAGGTGATGCTGGCCTCATAAAATGAGTTTGGAAGTTTTCCTTCCGTTTCTATTTTTTGGAACAGTTTCAAGAGAATAGGAATTAGTTCTTCTTTAAATGTTTGGTAGAATTCCCCTGGGAAGCCGTCTGGCCCTGGGCTTTTGTTTGTTTGGAGATTTTTGATGACTGTTTCAATCTCCTTACTGGTTATGAGCCTGTTGAGGTTTTTTATTTCTTCCTGGTTCAGTTGTGGTAGTTTATATGTCTCTAGGAATGCATCCATTTCTTCCAGATTGTCCAATTTGTTGGCGTAGAGTTGCTCATAGTATGTTCTTATAATTCTCTGAATTTCTTTGGTGTTAGTTGTGATCTCTCCTCTTTCATTCATGATTTTATTGATTTGGGTCCTTTCTCTTTTCTTTTTGATGAGTCTGGCCAGGGGTTTATCAATCTTATTGATTCTTTCAAAGAACCAGCTCCTAGTTTCATTGATTTTTTCTATTGTTTTTTTGGTTTCTATTTCATTGATTTCTGCTCTGATCTTTATGATTTCTCTTCTCCTGCTGGGTTTAGGGTTTCTTTCTTGTTCTTTCTCCAGCTCCTTTACGTGTAGGGTTAGGTTGTGTACTTGAGACCTTTCTTGTTTCTTGAGAAAGGCTTGTACTGCTATATATTTTCCTCTCAGGACTGCCTTTGCTGTGTCCCACAGATTTTGAACTGTTGTGTTTTCATTATCATTTGTTTCCATGAATTTTTTCAATTCTTCTTTAATTTCCTGGTTAACCCATTCATTCTTTAGAAGGATGCTGTTTAGTCTCCATGTATTTGGGTTCTTTCCAGCTTTCCTCTTGTGATTGAGTTCTAGCTTCAGAGCATTGTGGTCTGAAAATATGCAGGGAATAATCCTAATCTTTTGATACTGGTTGAGACCTGATTTGTGACCCAGGATGTGATCTATTCTGGAGAAGGTTCCATGTGCACTAGAGAAGAATGTGTATTCTGTTGCTTTGGGATGAAATGTTCTGAATATATCTGTGATGTCCATCTGGTCCATTGTGTCATTTAAGGCCTTTATTTCCTTGTTGATCTTTTGCTTGGATGATCTGTCCATTTCAGTGAGGGGAGTGTTAAAGTCCCCTACTATTATTGTATTATTATTGATGTGTTTCTTTGATTTTGTTATTAATTGGTTGATATAGTTGGCTGCTCCCACGTTAGGGGCATAGATATTTAAAATTGTTAGATCTTCTTGTTGGACAGACCCTTTGAGTAGGATATAGTGTCCTTCCTCATCTCTTATTATAGTCTTTGGCTGAAAATCTAATTGATCTGATATAAGGATTGCCACCCCAGCTTTCTTCTGATGACCATTAGCATGGTAAATTGTTTTCCACCCCCTCACTTTAAATCTGGAGGTGTCTTCGCATCTAAAATGAGTTTCTTGTAGGCAACATACTGATGGGTTTTGTTTTTTTATCCATTCTGATACCCTGTGTCTTTTGATTGGGGCATTTAGCCCATTAACATTCAGGGTAACTATTGAGAGATATGAATTTAGTGCCATTCTATTGCCTGTAAGGTGACTGTTCCTGTATATTGTCTCTGTACCTTTCTGATCTATTCCTTTTAGGCTCTCTCTTTGCTTAGAGGACCCCTTTCAATATTTCCTGTAGCGCTGGTTTGGTGTTTGCAAATTCTTTCAGTTTTTGTTTGTCCTGGAAGCTTTTGATCTCTCCTTCTATTTTCAATGATAGCCTAGCTGGATAGAGTATTCTTGGCTGCATGTTTTTCTCGTTGAGTGCTCTGAATATATCATGCCAGCTCTTTCTGGCCTGCCAGGTCTCTGTGGATAAGTCTGCCGCCAATCTAATATTTTTACCATTGTATGTTACAGACTTCTTTTCTCGGGCTGCTTTCAGGATTCTCTCTTTGTCACTAAGACTTGTAAATTTTACTATTAGGTGACGGGGTGTGGACCTATTCTTGTTGACTTTGAGGGGGGTTCTCTGCATCTCCTGGATTTTGATGCTTGTTCCCTTTGCCATATTAGGGAAATTCTCTCCAATGATTCTCTCCAATAGACCTTCTGCTCCCCTCTCTGTTTCTTCTTCTTCTGGAATCCCAATTATTCTAATGTTGTTTCGTCTTATGGTGTCACTTATCTCTCGAATTCTCCCCTCATGGTCCAGTAGCTGTTTGTCCCTCTTTTGCTCGGCTTCCTTATTCTCTGTCATTTGGTCTTCTATATCACTAATTCTTTCTTCTGCCTCATTGATCCTAGCAGTGAGAGCCTCCATTTTTGATTGCACCTCATTAATAGCTTTTTTGATTTCAACTTGGTTAGATTTTAGTTCTTTAATTTCTCCAGAAAGGGCTTTAATATCTCCAGAGAGGGTTTCTCTAATATCTTCCATGCCTTTTTCGAGCCCGGCTAGAATGTTCAGAATCGTCATTCTGAACTCTTGATCTGACATATTACCCATGTCTGTGTTGATTAGGTCCCTAGCCTTCGGTACTGTCTCTTGTTCTTTTGTTTGTGGTGATTTTTTCCGCCTTGTCATTTTGTCCAGATAAGAGAATATGAAGGAGCAAATAAACTACTAAAAGGGTGGCAAAGACCCCGGAAAAATGCGCTGTAACCAAATCAGAAGAGACCCCAAATTGTGGGGGGGAGAAAGGGGATAAAAACAGCTTCTGAAAAAAAAAAAAAAGAAAAAGAAAAAAATTTAAAAAATAAAACAAATAAAAAATATAAAAAAGAAAGAAAAAATATATATATTTAGATGAACTAGTCAAAAATGTTAAAAAAGAAAAGGGTAAAAGTTTTAAAAAAAATTTAGCAGAAGAAGAAAAAAGAAAAAAGAAAAAAAATTGAAGTAGCCGCAAGACTAAAGAATCATGGGGAGAAAGCCATGAGTTCCGTGCTTTGCTTTCTCCTCCTCTGGAATTGCTCTGCTGTCTTAGGAATTGAATCTGCTTTCTCCTTGATAGATGAACTTCGTCCTGGCTGGATATTTTGTTGATCTTCTGGGGGAGGGGCCTGTTGTAGTGACTCTCAAGTGTCTTTGCCCGAGGCGGGATTGCACCGCCCTTACCGGCGGCCGGACTAAGTAATCGGCTCGGGTTCGCTTTTGGGAGCTTCTGTTCCCTGAACGCTTTCCGTAGAGTTCTGGAGGACGGGAATGAAAATGGCGGCCTCCCAGTCTCCGGCCCGGAGGAGCCGAGAGCCTGGGGCCCACTCCTCAGTGCGCCCCCAGAGGACAGCACCCAATCACTCCCGTATCCCCAGCCTCTAGCCGCGCTCCGAGCTCACCCATCCCGCGACCAGTTCAAGGTAACCCCGAGCTGAGAGTTCAGACCTCGGCTCTGTCTCTCCAGCCGGCTTCTCCGTTCTAATACCTGCAAACTCTGCGACACTCCGACACCCCCGATCCTTCTGTGACCCTGCGGGGCCTGGGGCCACGCTGGCCCTGCGTGGGCTTCACCCCGGTTTAGCCCCTGGAGCAATGTCCCTCAGTGGAACAGACTTTTAAAAGTTCTGATTTTGTGCTCCGTTGCTCCGCCGCTTGCCGGGAGCCGGCCCCTCCCCCCGCGGTCTATCTTCCCGTCGTTTTAGATTCATTTCTCCGCCAGTCCTACCTTTCAGAAAGTGGTTGATTTTCTGTTTCTAGAGTTGCTGTTCTTCTTCTCTTCGCTCTCCCGTTGGATTTGTAGGTGTTTGCAATGTTTAGATAAGCTATCGAGCTGATCTCCTGCTACCTGATGTAGTCTCCGCCATCTTGACTCCTCTCCCCTACCCAATAAGTCTTAAATCTTACTCTTCTGTTCACTCTTATCACATTTCATACATTTTATTGATGTTTATTTTTATGATTATAATATATTTGTTTCTTCTTTTTCTATCTCCACTGTTTTTCATTACTACATGGGAAAATGAGTAAATAAAGGCTTTCACCCAGAACTATGCTATCACAGTTTGTAAGTTAGCCTGATGCTAATATTACTTACTTTTACCAAGACTAAGAGTATATATTGTATATATATCATATATATAATCTTATATACATAGATATAGATATCTAACAAGTATATCTTGTTAGAATGTGGCGGGATGGGCACCTGGGTGGCTCAGTTGGTTAAGCGACTACCTTTGCCTTGGGTCACGATCCCAGAGTCCTGGGACCGAGTCCTGCATTGGGCTCCCAGCTCCACAGGGAATCTGCTTCTCCCTTGACTTTTCCCTCTCAGGCTCTCTCTCTCTCTCTCTCAAATGAATAAATAAAATCTTTTTTTTTTTTTTAGATTTTTTTTCCATTTTATTTATTTTTTCAGCGTAACAGTATTCATTCTTTTTGCACAACACCCAGTGCTCCATGCAAAACGTGCCCTCCCCATTACCCACCACCTGTTCCCCCAACCTCCCACCCCAGACCCTTCAAAACCCTCAGGTTGCCCCAACCTCCCACCCCTGACCCTTCAAAACCCTCAGGTTGTTTTTCAGAGTCCATAGTCTCTTATGGTTCGCCTCCCCTCCCCAATGTCCATAGCCCGCTCCCCCTCTGGGGGGGTAGGGGGATAGGAGAAGAATAAATGAAACAAGATGGGATTGGGAGGGAGATAAACCATAAATGACTCTTAATCTCACAAAACAAACTGGGGGTTGAATAAATAAAATCTTAAAAAGAATAGAATGTAGAGGGATATGAAAATTAGGCCATTAACTTATGGAGAGAAAGATATACAAAAGTCATTATTCTAAGGAGAACAAAAGAATATACTTAAATTCTTCTCTAGGAAGAATTGCAACTGTAGCACTACTTTTAAAAATTATTTTGGAGTTTATAATAAGTGAAACACTATAATCTTTAAAAAATTATTTTGTTCTTATCACAAAAGCTAACCTTAAAATAGGACATGGACTCTCTTCTCCCAGGACTTCCACTGCTTGCCACTCATGACTTTCTGTGTCGTGTTCCACCTGAAGGCGGAATGCATCTCTACTCCCTTTACCAGGGGAACTTGAAAAGCAATAGAAGGAAACTGGCTTTGCTGTTCCTTGGCCAACATAACCCAGGTGGTCTGACCAAACATTAGCAACAACTGTATAAACAGAAAAAAAGAGTTTGTGTTTATTTCTGCTTTTTTTTTCGAGGGACCGGGAGATTTCAGAAGTTTTACAACGACAGAGGGGCAAATATTGAGATTCTAGTTAGCCCACTCTTGTAAGCACAAGAGCCAATTCTTTGAGACTTAAAATTCTGGAATTTGAAAATGCTGCCTCCACTACTAATGTGTGTCATTCTCGGGTGTCCTCTACATCAGTTAGACTAACGAGAAGTTAAAGGGTGCTCACAGTCCCTGTAATAGACCACACTCTCTTCTGACACCAGCAAGTTCAGAAGGCTCCCAAAACTACCCTCAAGACTGACAACTCACTAGAAGAACTTGCAAAACTCACTGTAAGCATTTATACTTACAGCTATGGTTTATGACAAGGGAGGGATACAGATTAAAATAAGCTAAGGGAAGAGTGGACTCTGGTAAGTACCAGCTGTGGAGTTTCCATTGTTCTCTCTCTGTGTACAGGACGTGTTACTTTCCCAGGATTGGGACAACATTCCATGGAGTGTTACCAACCAGGGAAGCTCACCCAATTCTCTGTGTCCACAGCTGTTACTGGGGCTCTGTCGCATAGACATGATTGACTCATTACCCACACACTTAATCTGTCTTCAGTTCCATCCTTGAATCATTATCTGATGGCCTCAACACCCACTTCAGGTTTTCTCTCGGATGAAAAAGATAGAGGGACTCCATCTGCACCTAATTCTTTCTCTCTTCTCCTCTTGTTATGGTCTGAACTGTGTCCCCTCAAAATTCATATGTTGTAGCCCAAACCCTAATGAGTCTATATTTGGGGACAGGGACTTTAGGGAAGCAATTATGGTTAAATAAGGTCATAAGAGTGAGGCCATCATCCAATAGGACAAGTGTCCTTATAAGAAGATGAAGAGATACCAGATGTCTCTCTGCATATGCAGAGAAGAAGCCATATGGGGCACAGTGAGAAGGTGGCTTTCTGCAAGCCAGGAAAAGTCCTCACCAGAAACCAATTCTGCTAGCACATTGATCTTATACTTCCGGCCTCCAAGACTGTAAGAAAATTAAGATCTATAGTTTAAGCCACTAGTCTGTGGTTTTTTGTTACAGCAGCCCAAGCAGACAAATACATCCCCTCCTCCTGGCTCTTTAGGCTCCTCCCTGTAGCCCAGCAAGGTGGTGGTATTTTTTTCTTTTGACTTTTCTGTGCCAGAAACTATTCATACATGTCCTTCATTTCTTCCTGTGTTACATTTAATTTTTATGAGCTCTGTGCTTTAGTTATTCTCCAAGCTTTGCTTGGTTTCCTAGCCAGATCCCTCTGGATTTCAAAATATAATCACTTCTTTTTAAAACTGGTTTTCACAAACCAAAATCTTCTTCATTGAAGATGAGTGTGCCTTCTGTGAGTTAAAAAAAAATCTTTATCACTTCAGATCAGTTCTTAGTCCAAGGCTATATCTGACCTTCTCCTTTCCCCTTTATCAGAAGTAAGTAATGTCGGGGCACCTGGGTGGCTCAGTGGATTAAGCCGCTGCCTTCGGCTCAGGTCATGATCTCAGGGTCCTGGGATCGAGTCCCGCATCGGGCTCTCTGCTCTGCAGGGAGCCTGCTTCCTCGTCTCTCTCTGCCTGCCTCTCTGCCTACTTGTGATCTGTCTGTCTGTCAAATAAATAAATAAAATCTTTAAAAAAAAAAAAGAAGTAAGTAATGTCATTAATTTATTAGATAAGAAGAGAGCTTCAGAGCATCTAAAATGATTGGTTACCGTATTAGCTGCCAAGGTTTGTTCTCCTGATATTCTGTTGATAATCAGAAATTGTGTCATTCCCCATGCATCAACTCTGATTAAATTATCTTGACTCTAGTGTGCTTCTAATAGAAAGGAACAAAGAATTTTTTTTAGTTTATCTTGTCACAAATCTATACATTTGCTCTAGAGAGCCGTGGAATTATTATTGCAAGGAATCTGTGAATTCATATATCATTCCAAGCTTTGATTATAGATTGAATTAGCAGAGTGTTTCACACAAATAGAAACATCTATCTTTCAAATGTATATAGATGTCTTTGCAATGGACAAAATGCCAACCATTGAAATTATTACTGAATTCATGAAAGGTGTTTGTCACAATGCATTTTCTAAGTCAATGTACACTAGAACTACAATTACTGTCATATGGGAATTCATTATTTTATTGTTGCCATTATTAATAGAGTCATTAAATGAAAGTTTCAGTACCCTGATCTATTCCCTTTGCCTTCCCTACCTGAGGAAGCAATTCTAGATTGTGCCTTGTTAGAAAGTCTCATTTACTAAATAATCTTATTAGTTCTGGATGTTACTCTTTTCTAAGGAGAACATAATCTTTAATGCCTGTATTATATGTTTTTGCCATATGATTAGATTTAATAATTTTTATTGCTCCTTTAAGCTGTTTTCTAGTTTTCTACTATTATAAAGAAATAACAATGCATATCCTGATATATAATTTTATTCTTTCAGTTAAATTCACACCAAATTTACTCAATCAAAAAGTTAAACATATTTAAGCCTCCTAATATCCATTTTCAAATTGATTTCCAGAAAAGTGGTGCCTATTTTTAAACTCCCCCTAGGAGCTAAATTCCCATTGTGAATTTTACCTCCTGAAGAGCAAAGCTGATTATTTTCCTTTTTAAAAAATAGTCGAGGGGTGTCTGAGTGGCTCAGTCACTAAGCTCTGCCTTCAGCTCAGGTCATGATCCGGGGTCCTATGATTGAGCCCCGCATCAGTCTTCCTACTCTGTGGGAAGCCTGCCTGCTTATCCCTCTCCCACTCCCCCTGCTTGTGTTCCCTCTCTCTCTGTCAAATAAATAAATGAAACCTTTAAAAAATAGTTGATAATTTGGTAATTATTAGGAAGGTTGGATTTTTCCATGTTTTGCTACCCATTTACATTTCTTCTTTTGAGAATTGTCTGCTCCTGTTCTTCTTAGTACTAGAATCTGGTTTTCTCTAGACAATTTCCTTTTTATAGTGTTCCTTGTTCCTCATAATTTGCAGCTAATCCATGTACTTGCACTAAAACTATCAATTTTATCTCATTTGTAGAGTGTCTCTAGGCCTTCTAACTATAATTGCTCAGAGTTCACATATTAGAAGAGCTCTCCTCCTTGCTATATTTATGTAACTTTTTTTTTCATATTTGAGTGCAGGATTGGACAAATGCTGGAACTGCTCTCCAAAATCCTTGCTGCCCATTTGTTCTGGAATGGTTTTCCCATCTAGATCGGATCTCTGCTTTAGGTGCTTTCAAACTCACCCACATTAAAGTTGTTAAGTTATTACTGGTGACAGAGAGACAATCTTTCTTCTGCACAAGGCCATCAATTCTTTATTACTGTCTCACACAATTAAACATACCTGCTGAGATAGCCACCTGAGTTTCACCATGTACCGTTTCATCACACGCTTGCAGCAATCTGTAAAACCCAGCTTCTAGCCACTGCCATAGCAGCGCATACCTGCAGAAGCAATTTGGCAAAGAAAATTGCTCCAGGGTCCCACCTCTCTACTTTTGAATCATCTGGCTTCTTTCCAGAGACAGTGACATTTCAAACTGAAACAATAAGGTACTTAAACAATAAAAGGTATACTAGAAAGAATGAGAACTTTAGAAAGAAATGGACATAAGTGTGTACCCCCATTAACTAGCTGTGTAATTTTGGGTAGGTTTTTAAACCTTTCTAAGTTTCTGTCTCTTTATTCACAAAATGGAATAAATAATACCCAACTCAGATATTGGGGGAATTAAATAGTGTAAGCGTGCTACCATGCAGAATCAAACTGTCCAATGCAACTCACATGTATAAGAAATAGTACCTATTATAAAGATTTGCTAATCATTTCAAGAATCCAGAGAATAAGGAGGCACAGTAAAAGCAAGGAGAGGTCCTGGGTGGACTGTGTGATCCCTAGATCCTTTTTTGCCTTGCCAAACCTGTGCTTCTTCCCAGAATAAATGATAAGGTCTCCAAGTCAGGATTTGTGAGGTTTTTTTTATGTAATGCAAAAACGAGCATTGACATTATAAAATGCTTTCATTTTATATGCCAAAGACATTGTCCAAAGAGAAATTTCATAGATCTACAGATTCTGGGTATATTTACTTTAAAAACTGAGAACATGAGAGTTAAGGATTCTTCCTCCTAGCTAAATACACCAGTCTATTTGTCAGGAACCCATTGGCAAGGGGATCAAATCAGTGAATACCTTGAGTCTTTCAACTTCACCACACCCCACACCATAAAAAGGGTGAATAGATCAGAGGAAAATTGATTTAATGGCTTCCCTCCAAAAACATGTAAATCATTTATTATAGTGCCTCACACAAAGTACTTGCTCAATAATCTCACCTGAGATTTTGAAGGATATATGTATAAAACAGTTTTTAATGGAATGATTGATAGAATAGTTGGTCAATTTCATCCCATGAAAAGTAATACAAATGTTCTAATAAATCATATCTTGATAACTGATATTTGAAGTTATGTCCTTTGTTCAAAGTATTTGCTACAACTGAATATTATGTTGGCAGGAATATTATCAATTATCTGTAGCACAGTGTGAATGAGTCAGTTTATCTGCCCAGTGATGAAACTTATTGAATACATTGATTAAAACAACCCATCTTCCAGGCCAGCAATTAATTTGTTATTGCTCTCCAAGATTTACAGAATTTTGAGTAATTGTGACATGCTATGAAACCACATCCATAGGTAGCAACGTACCATCACAGAGAACATTGTAGAGGTGAATAATCTCAAAGCGAGGTTGTTGGACACATAGTCTGTTAATTAACTCTGTTCCCTACACAAACTGAGATCCAGAAGGCTTCCCCAGACAGCAGAAATCTTGTTGCCATTTCTTTCTTTCTCCTTTCTTTCTTTCTTCCTTTCTTTCTTCCAGATTTATGTATTTATTTTAGAGAGAAAGAGAGAGTGCATGTACAAGTAGGGAGAGGAGCATAAGAGAAGGCAGATGGAGAGGACAAGCAGACTCCACGCTGAACACAGAACCTGCTGTGGGACTCAGTCTCACAGCCCTGAGATCATGACCTGAATCAAAATCAAGAGTCAGACGCATAACCGACTGGGTTACCCAGACGCCCTGCCATGTTGGCATTTCTAAAACAAGTGAGCTTAAATTCGGAAGACATAGGGAATCTGCTTCGGGTCATGAGAAGGGAATTATTTGCAATATACAGGCTCCAGAGAAAGAGGGGGTCTGCCATCAAGACTATATGGCTGCTTAGTGAAACCGGACTTAAATGCTAGGTAAGATAAAGTCAAATTCTAGTAGAGGGATGACCACTCTGGACTATACTTAAATTGACTGAAAAACAAATGGGTTAGAAGTGATATTGGATTTCCAGTTACATAGAATCACCCAGAAGAGGTGAAGTTACCAACTACAAAACAAAAAGCAAGATGCCTAAGACTTAGAGGAGGCCAGATAATAAGCCTCTTCATCATCCTGCAGTTTGGGGTCCAGGGTACAAGGCAGAGATGTAAGAAGGTCCAGGCAGCTGTTAAGAAGTACAGCCCCGTTGGATCCAGAGAAGATGATCAAGAAACACAAAACCCACAGGAGAAAAGAATAAGAAGTTTCTAGAAAGACTTAATTCTCCCAAACACGGAAGTGAGGTCAGCCCTAACAAACCTCAAGCTGGAAAGTTACAGCCGTGTATCTTAGTGGTTAAGAGCTGTAAAGTCAGAGAAAACAGGACTGAATTTCAACTCGGCCATTTTTAGACTGAATGACTTTGGACAAGTTATTTAACCTCTGTAGTCCTATTTCCTTGTTTTGAAAATAAGAAAAATTATGGTATTTACTTTTTAAGGATGTATGAAAGCAAACTGAGATAGTGTATATGATGACCATGACAGTAATATATAGGTATATAACACACTCTCAATAAATGTTAGCTGTTATTATTTGTCTTGTTGAACATCTTTGCCCAAAATTCAGTATACTCTCCACTCTGGACAACATTAAAGAATTAAAGGAACTTGGGTGGGGGCACCTGGGTGGCCCAGTGGGTTAAAGCCTCTGCCTTTGGGTCCTGGGATGGAGCACCCCCATCGGGCTCTCTGCTCAGCAGGGAGCCTGCTTCCCTCTCTCTCTCTCTCTGCCTGCCTCTCTGCCTACTTGTGATCTCTGTCAAATAATAAATAAAATCTTTATGGGGCGCCTGGGTGGCTCAGTGGGTTAAAGCCTCTGCCTTCGGCTCAGGTCATGATCCCAGGGTCCTGGATCAAGCCCCGCATAGGGTTCTCTGCTCAGCAGGGAGCCTGCTTCCTCCTCTCTCTCTCTCTGCCTGCCTCTCTGCCTACTTGAAATCTCTGTCTGTCAAATAAATAAATAAATAATCTTAAAAAAAAATAATAAATAAATAAAATCTTTAAAAAAAAAGAATTAAA
Organism: Meles meles; assembly: GCF_922984935.1. Classification (NCBI taxonomy): domain Eukaryota; kingdom Metazoa; phylum Chordata; class Mammalia; order Carnivora; family Mustelidae; genus Meles; species Meles meles. The sequence goes on from NC_060072.1 coordinate 102,987,061, forward strand.
GGAACTGGGAAAGAGTTAATTTGTTCATTTAATCAGTATTTTCAAGGGGCCCATTTTCTGAGGCAATCACTGTGCTAGGTGCTTGGATGCAGGGGTGAGTAAAGCACTCACAGTCCCTGTCCTTGGGTTCTTACAACCTAGTGGCTGAGACAATCATGAAAAACAAAGTCATACAAGTTAATATTCAAATCCATGGGTGAGAAGTGCCAGAGGTGGAGGGACATGATGCAACAAGAGAGTATAAATGGGGACTTGAAGCAGGTCAGAAAACTCTGGGAAAATTTCCCCAGGGAAGTGACTATAGAGCTAAGATATGGAAGGGTGAAGGAGAGCTAAGTAGGTCAAAAGAGAGTAAAGAGAATTCCAAGTGGTGGTACTGATAAGTGAACACCGCCTGAGCTGAGAGAGAGCGTGGTTAACAGGAAGCCCGAGAACAGAGCTGTGTTGCTAAAGCAAAGAGGATGAAGAAAGGAATGGAGAGGATACTGAAGGGATAGGTAAGGACAGCACTTTATAGGACCTCTTAAGCCACATTAAGGGATATTTGTTTTTATCCCAAGAGCAACAGGAAATTAAAGGATGGTATTAACTGGGTTGAGGTGCCCTAGAATATGATACATTTGTCTACCATTTACCTCATTTGTCTAGTGGAAGCAAAGAGACAAGTTAGGATACCCTTATATTTACAGGAGCTTAGATTAAGGGCATTGCAAAAGTAGAGATAAGTGGATGAATTTCAGTGGGAAAACTGACAAAGCTTTAAGAAGAATTAAGTTAGGGTAGTGAAGGAATGTGTGGTGTCAAGAATGAATCCAGTGTTTGGACTTACCTACCTGGTTGAATGGTGATGCTCTTGCCCCAAACATGGAGCACTAAAAGAAGACAGGTTTGGGGGGGATGGGGAGGGATAGTACTGGGTAAGGAATAAAGAATTCGGTTTTGAAAATGTTGAGCTTAGGGTACATCAGAGATCTAAGAGAATGTTTCTAGTGTAGTGCATCATATCTGGAACTGAGAGGAGATATCTGGGCTACATATACAAATTCATGAGTCATCTACCACACAGGAAAGAATTGTAAAGTCCTAGAAAAAGAGCAGAGGGATCCAAAGAAAGCCTGGGGCAACATCTGCATTTACAAGGGTACAACACCTGCGTTTCACCAGCGCTAGTCATTCTGAGGCTCAACTCCAGCAAAGTGAGAAGAATAAATCAGAATTAGATCATCAAATCCATTTGTATGACTTTGCATTTGTTATTTTCTACTGAACATTTCTTTAAAGAAATTCTAGCTTTATCTCAACTAAACTAAAGGTTTGAAGGGGGATTTTATATATTTCAGTCAGACAGCATAGACAGGGACTTCAGCTCTTTTCAGCCCTTTCAGTTGCTTTCAGTTACCTAGCTGTAGTGACAAAAGTTAGAGACCCAACTAGAAAAAAAATCAGGAAGAGTTGAGTTAGCAGGAGAGATATAATCACCCAGGATATATGGTATAAAAGAGAAGTTTCCAAACTTGTGTCCATCAGAATCACCTGGGAAACTTGGTAAAACACAAGTTCTCAGGAGCTACCTTAAGTTTTAATTCAGTGGATGATTCAAACTGAGCCTTGGAACTTACATTTCAATATATAACTGATTTTTTGGGTGAGGGGGAGAGAATCTTAAGCAGGCTTCACTCTCAGCAAGGAGACTGATGTGGGGCTCTATCTCAGGACCCTGAGATCATGACCTGAGCTGAAATCAAGAGTCAGGTACTTAACAGACTGAGCCACCCAGGCACCCTGTAACTGATTTTTCTCATTAGATGGTCTTAGGAACACATTTTAAGAAAAGTCACCTTGACAGGTAGTGCTCCCAGGAACTTCATTTTACCCTAATCCAGGCAAGTGTCTCAATAATATTTATTCAAAAAGTTCATCCTTATCTCACTGATTTTGTTTGCCATCTTTTTTTTTAATTTAAAGATTTTTTTTATTTCTTATTTTTTATAAACGTATAATGTATTTTTATCCCCAGGGATACAGGTCTGTGAATCACCAGGTTTACACGCTTCACAGCACTCACCATAGCACATACCCTCCCCAATGTCCATAACCCCCCTCCCCCTCTCCCAACCCCACTACCCCCCAGCAACCCCCAGTTTGTTTTGTGAGATTAAGAGTCACTTATGGTTTGTCTCCCTCCCAATCCCATCTTGTTTCATTTATTCTTCTCCTATCCCCCAACCCCCCATGTTGCATCTCCACATCCTCATATCAGGGAGATCATGATAGTTGTCTTTCTCCGATTGACTTATTTCACTAAGCATGATACCCTCTAGTTCCATCCACGTTGTCACAAATGGAAAGATTTCATTTCTTTTGATGGCTGCATAGTATTCCATTGTGTATATATACCACCTCTTCTTTATCCATTCATCTGTTGATGGACATCTAGGTTCTTTCCATAGTTTGGCTATTGTAGACATTGCTGCTATAAACATTCGAGTGCACATGCCCCTTCAGATCACTACATTTGTATCTTTAGGGTAAATACCCAGTAGTGCAATTGCTGGGTCATAGGGTAGTTCTATTTCAACATTTTGAGGAACCTCCATGCTGTTTTCCAGAGTGGTTGCACCAGGTTGCATTCCCACCAACAATGTAGGAGGATTTCCATTTCTCTGCATCCTCACCAGCATCCCTCATTTCCTGACTTGTTAATTTTAGCCATTCTGACTGGTGTGAGGTGAAATCCCACTGTTGTTTTGATTTGTATTTCCCTGATGCCGAGTGATGTGGAGCACTTTTTCATGTGTCTGTTGGCCATCTGGATGTCTTCTTTGCAGAAATGTCTGTTCATATCCTCTGCCCATTTCTTGACTGGATTGTTTGTTCCTTGGGTGTTGAGTTTACTAAGTTCCTTATAGATTTTGGATACTAGCCCTTTATCTGATATGTCGTTTGCAAATATCTTCTCCCATTCTGTCAGTTGTCTTTTGGTTTTGTTAACTGTTTCCTTTGCTGTGCAAAAGCTTTTGATCTTGATGAAATCCCAATAGTTCATTTTTGCCCTTGCTTCCCTTGCCTTTGCCGATGTTCCTAGGAAGATGTTGCTGTGGCTGAGGTCGAAGAGGTTGCTGCCTGCGTTCTCCTCAAGGATTTTGATGGATTCCTTTCTCACATTGAGGTCCTTCATCCATTTGGAGTCTATTTTCGTGTGTGGTGTAAGGAAGTGGTCCAATTTCATTTTTCAGCATGTGGCTGTCCAATTTTCCCAGCACCATTTACTGAATAGGCTGTCTTTTTTCCATTGGACATGCTTTCCTGCTTTGTCGAAGACTAGTTGACCATAGAGTTGAGGGTCTATTTCTGGGCTCTCTATTCTGTTCCACTGGTCTATGTGTCTGTTTTTGTGCCAGTACCATGTTGTCTTGATGATGACAGCTTTGTAATAGAGCTTGAAGTCCGGAATTGTGAAGCCACCAACTTTGGCTTTCTTTTTCAATATTCCTTTGGCTATTCGAAGTCTTTTTCTGGTTCCATATAAATTTTAGGATTATTTGTTCCATTTTTTTGAAAAAAATGGATGGTATTTTGATAGGGATTGCATTAAATGTGTAGATTGCTTTAGGTAGCATGGACATTTTCACAATATTTATTCTTCCAATCCAGGAGCATGGAACATTTTTCCATTTCTTTGTGTCTTCCTCAATTTCTTTCATGAGTACTTTATAGTTTTCTGCGTATAGATTCTTAGCCTCTTTGGTTAGGTTTATTCCTAGGTATCTTATAGTTTGGGGTGCAATTGCAAATGGGACTGACTCCTTAATTTCTCTTTCTTCCGTATTGTTGTTGGTGTACAGAAATGCAACTGATTTCTGTGCATTGATTTTATATCCTGACAGTTTACTGAATTCCTGGACAAGTTCTAGCAGTTTTGGAGTGGAGTCTTTTGGGTTTTCCACATATAGTATCATATCATCTGCGAAGAGTGATAGTTTGACTTCTTCTTTACCAATTTGGATGCCTTTAATTTCTTTTTGTTGTCTGATTGCTGAGGCTAGGACTTCTAATACTATGTTGAATAGCAGTGGTGATAATGGACATCCCTGCCGTGTTCCTGACCTTAACGGAAAAGCTTTCAGTTTTTCTCCATTGAGAATGATATTTGCGGTGGGTTTTTCATAGATGGCTTTGATAATATTGAGGTATGTGCCCTCTATCCCCACACCTTGAAGAGTTTTGATCAGGAAGGGATGCTATACTTTGTCAAATGCTTTTTCAGCATCTATTGAGAGTGTCATATGGTTCTTGTTCTTTCTTTTATTAATGTGTTCTATCACATTGATTGATTTGCGGATGTTGAACGAACCCTGCAGCCCTGGAATAAATCCCACTTGGTCGTGGTGAACAATCCTTTTAATGTACTGTTGAATCCTATTGGCTAGTATTTTGATGAGAATTTTTGCATCTGTGTTCATCAAGGATATTGGTCTGTAGTTCTCTTTTTTGGTGGGATCCTTGTCTGGTTTTGGGATCAAGGTGATGCTGGCCTCATAAAATGAGTTTGGAAGTTTTCCTTCCATTTCTATTTTTTTGGAACAGTTTCAGGAGAATAGGAATGAGTTCTTCTTTAAATGTTTGGTAGAATTCCCCTGGGAAGCCGTCTGGCCCTGGGCTTTTGTTTGTTTGGAGATTTTTGATGACTGTTTCAATCTCCTTACCGGTTATGGGCCTGTTCAGGTTTACGATTTCTTCCTGGTTCAGTTGTGGTAGTTCATCTGTCTCTAGGAATGCATCCATTTCCTCCAGATTGTCCAATTTGTTGGCGTAGAGTTGCTCATAGTATGTTCTTATAATTGTTGTATTTCTTTGGTGTTAGTTGTGATCTCTCCTCTTTCATTCATGATTTTATTTATTTGGGTCCTTTCTCTTTTCTTTTTGATAAGTCTGGCCAGGGGTTTATCAATCTTATTAATTCTTTCAAAGAACCAGCTCCTAGTTTCATTGATTTTTTCTTTTTTTTTTTTTTTTGGTTTCTATTTCATTGATTTCTGCTCTGATCTTTATGATTTCTCTTCTCCTGCTGGGTTTAGGGTTTCTTTCTTGTTCTTTCTCCAGCTCCTTTAGGAGTAGGGTTAGGTTGTGTACTTGAGACCTTTCTTGTTTCTTGAGAAAGGCTTGTACCACTATATATTTTCCTCTCAGGACTGCCTTGCTGTGTCCCACAGATTTTGAACCATTGTGTTTTCATTATCATTTCTTTCCATGAATTTTTTCAATTCTTCTTTAATTTCCTGGTTGACCCATTCATTCTTTAGAAGGATGCTGTTTAGTCTCCATGTATTTGGGTTCTTTCCAGCTTTCCTCTTGTGATTGAGTTCTAGCTTCAGAGCATTGTGGTCTGAAAATATGCAGGGAATGATCCCAATCTTTTGATACTGGTTGAGACCTGATTTGTGACCCAGGATGTGATCTATTCTGGAGAAGGTTCCATGTGCACTAGAGAAGAATGTGTATTCTGTTGCTTTGGGATGAAATGTTCTGTATATATCTGTGATGTCCATCAGGTCCAGGGTGTCATTTAAGGCCTTTATTTCCTTGTTGATCTTTTGCTAGGATGATCTGTCCATTTCAGTGAGGGGAGTGTTAAAGTCCCCTACTATTATTGTATTATTGTTGATGTGTTTCTTTGATTTTGTTATTAATTGGTTTATATAGTTGGCTGCTCCCACATTAGGGGCATAGATATTTAAGATTGTTAGATCTTCTTGTTGGACAGACCCTTTGAGTATGATATAGTGTCCTTCCTCATCTCTTATTATAGTCTTTGGCTTAAAGTCTAATTGATCTGATATAAGGATTGCCACTCCAGCTTTCTTCTGATGCCCATTAGCATGGTAAATTGTTTTCCACCCCCTCACTTTAAATCTGGAGGTGTCTTCGCATCTAAAATGAGTTTCTTGTAGGCAACATATAGAGGGTTTTGGTTTTTTATCCATTCTGATACAATGTGTCTTTTGATTGGGGCATTTAGCCCATTAACATTCAGGGTAACTATTGAGAGATATGAATTTAGTGCCATTCTATTGCCTGTAAGGTGACTGTTCCTGTATATTGTCTCTGTACCTTTCTGATCTACTCCTTTTAGGCTCTCTCTTTGCTTAGAGGACCCCTTTCAATATTTCTGGTAGAGCTGCTTTGGTGTTTGCAAATTCTTTCAGTTTTTGTTTGCCCTGAAGGTTTTTATCTGTCCTTCTATTTTCAATGATAGCCTAGCTGGATAGAGTATTCTTGGCTGTATGTTTTTCTCATTTAGTGCTCTGAATATATCATGCCAGCTCTTTCTAGCCTGCCAGGTCTCTGTGGATAAGTCTGCTGCTAATCTAATATTTTTACCACTGTATGTTACAGACTTCTTTTCCTGGGCTGCTTTCAGGGTTTTCTCCTTGTCACTAAGACTTTTAAATTTTACTATCAGGTGATGGGGTGTGGGTTATTCTTGTTGATTTTGAGGGGGGTTTTCTGCACCTCCTGGATTTTGATGCTTGTACCCTTTGCCATATTAGGGAAATTCTCTCCAATAATTCTCTCCAATATACCTTCTGCTCCCCTCTCTCTTTCTTATTCTTCTTGAATCCCAATTATTCTAATGTTGTTTCATCTTATGGTGTCACTTATCTCTCGAATTCTCCCCTCGTGGTCCAGTAGCTGTTTGTCCCTCTTTTGCTCAGCTTCTTTATTCTCTGTCATTTGGTCTTCTATGTCACTAATTCTTTCTTCTGCCTCATTTATCCTAGCAGTGAGAGCCTCCATTTTTGATTGCACCTCATTAATAGCTTTTTTGATTTCTACTTGGTTAGATTTTAGTTCTTTTATTTCTCCAGAAAGGGCTTTTATATCTCCAGAGAGGGTTTCTCTAATATCCTCCATGCCTTTTTCAAGCCCGGCTAGAACCTTCAGAATCGTCATTCTGAACTCTAGATCTGACATATTACCAATGGCCGTGTTGATTAGGTCCCCAGCTCTCGGTACTGCCTCTTGTTGTTTTGTTTGTGGTGACTTTTTCCGCCTTGTCATTTTGTCCAGATAAGAGGATATGAAGGATCAAATAAAATACTAAAAGGATGGAAAAGACCCCAGAACAATGCACTGTAACCAAATCAGAAGAGACCCCAAAATGTGGGGGGAGAAAGGGGATAAAAAGAGGTTCCCCAAAAAAAGCAAGAAAAAAATTTAAAAAAATAAAACAAATAAAGAAAAAATATAAAAAAGAAAGAAAAATATATATTTTAGATAAACTAGTCAAAAAACATTAAAAAAGAAAAGGGTAAAAGTTTTAAAAAATTTAGTAGAAGAAAAAAAAAAGAAAGAAAAAAAAATTGAAAAAAAAAAAAGAATTAACCGCAATACTAAAGAATCATGGGGAGAAAGCCATGAGTTCCACGCTTTGCTTTCTCCTCCTCTGGAATTCCGCTGCTGTCCTAGGTATTGAACCTGCTTTCCTTGATAGATGAACTTCGTCCTGGCTGGATATTTTGTTGATCTTCTGGGGGAAGGGCCTGTTGTAGTGACTCTCAAGTGTCTTTGCCCAAGGTGCAATTGCACCGCCCTTCCCGGGGCCGGACTAAGTAATCCACTCGGGTTGGTTTTTGGGAGCTTTTGTTCCCTGAACGCTTTCCGTAGAGTTCTGGAGGACAGGAATGAAAATGGAAGCCTCCCAGTCTCCGGCCTGGAGGAGCTGAGAGCCTGGGGCCCCACTCCTCCGTGCACCCCCAGAGAACAGCACCCAATCACTCCCGTATCCCCAGCCTCCAGCCGCACTCCGAGCTCACCCAGCCCGCGACCGGTTCAAGGTAACCCCAAGCTGAGGTTCAGTCCGTGGCTCTGTCTCTGTAGCCATCTTCTCTGTTCTAATACCTGCGAGCTCTGCGACACTCCGACACCCCCGATCCTTCTGTGACCCTGCGGGGCCTGGGGCCATGCTGACCCCATGTGGGCTTCACCCCGGTTTAGCCTCTGGAGTAATGTCCCTCAGTGGAACAGACTTTTAAAAGTCCTGATTTTGTGCTCCATTGCTGTGCCACTTGCTGGGAGCTGGCCCCTCCCCCCGCGGTCTATCTTCCCATCGTTTTAGATTCACTTCTCCACCAGTCCTACCTTTCAGAAAGTGGTTGATTTTCTGTTTCTAGAATTGCTGTTCTTCTTCTCTTCAATCTCCCGTTGGATTTGTAGGTGTTTGCAATGTTTAGATAAGCTTTCGAGCTGATCTCCTGCTACCAGATGTAGTCTCAGCCTGCTACTTCTCCGCCATCTTGACTCCTCCTTGTTTGCCATCTTTATTACAAACTAATTCCATGTATTTATTTGGGTCTATTCATGGATTTTATATCCCTATTCTAGGTACCATTCTGTTAACATGTCACACTATGGTAACTGTTGAGGCTTTATACTATATTTTAGTATCTGATACTTTCACTGCTCATCTGAGAGATATCCTGACTGTTATTCCTTGCTTCATTTTTTGTATGAGCTGTTGGATCTATGTTTTTTTTTGCCTTCCTCATTCCTTCTTTTCCTCTCTCTCTTTCCTTCACCTTCTTTCTTTTTTCATCCTTTAGTAAAGATGTGGTCATCTTCTTGCCTCATGTTCATTTTAGCCTGAGTTCTGACTCAGTAGAGAGAGAGGAAAAATTTGAGAGGCTATTACCCTACTTGTCAAGACAAGCTTGATTTGCTTGAAGTCAGGAGATAGGCAAGTCAAAGTTTTATGCTCAGTATTTTTTTAAAGATTTTTATTCATTTATTTGACAGAGAGAGAGATCACAAGTAGGCAGAGAGGCAGGCAAAGGAGGGGGGGGGAAGCAGACTCCCTGCTAAGCAGAGAGCCCAATGCGGAGCTCAATCCCAGGACCCTGAGATCATGACCTGAGCCAAAGGCAGAGGCTCAACCCACTGAGCCACCCAGGCACCCCTATGCTCAGTATTTTAATGGGAACCACATTAAATATATATATTACTTTAGGTAGAACTGAAGTCTTTACAATTTTGAATACTTCTGTTCAAAATAATAGTACATATACTAAAAATCTTGTGTGTGCATGTGTGTGTGTACATGTGTGTGTTCTTCAGGAATGTGTTAATGTTTCTTATAAATGTTTTATACATTTCTTGTTAAATTTGTTCCTAAATGTTTAATCATCTTGTTGCTATTGTGGACAAGATTTTCTTCTGTTATATCTTTCAGTTATTTATTAGTTGTATTTCAGAAGGACATTAATTTTTGCACATTTTTATTCCACAACTTTTTATTGAAGTCTCTCATTATGTGTTGTACTTTTTCAGTTGAATCTTTCAGAACTGCCAACTTAAAATAAAAATATCTAGAAATAGTGATAATTTTATTACTTCTTAAAATTTCATGCCTCTAATTTATCCACTTATTAAACTGTAGTGGATAACATATTAAGATATCATCATGTTAAGAAATTGTTCATTTTGTTAAATGTTGTTATCAAGACTGGGTATTGGGGGCGCCTGGGTGGCTCAGTGGGTTAAGCCGCTGCCTTCGGCTCAGGTCATGATCTCGGGGTCCTGGGATCGAGTCCCGCATCGGGCTCTCTGCTCAGCAGGGAGCCTGCTTCCCTCTCTCTCTCTCTGCCTGCCTCTCTATCTACTTGTGATCTCTCTCTCTCTGTCAAATAAATAAATAAATAATCTTTAAAAAAAAAAAATTTTTTTTTTAAAAAAAAAGACTGGGTATTGAATTTTGTTAAAAGTCATTTTCAAATTGATGGAGAAGATCATATATATTTCTTACATACAATGTTAGTCTTCCTTACAATATATATATTTCTTAGCATTAAACTATACTTACATATTTCTGGAATAAACCCTATTTGGTCATGATGTATTATTACTCTTTTTAAGGTGATGCTGAATTCTACTTGCTAATATTCTACTTAAGATTTTGTCTTATATATATATTTGTCATATTATATATATATATATATATATATATTTGTCTTATATTCATAAATATATTGCAGTGTAATTTTTAGAAGTTCAGCAAAGCTGGGATGCCTGAGCGGCCCAGTTGGTTAAACATCCAACTCTTAAATTTTGGCTCAGGTCATGATCTCAGGGTTGCGAGACTGAGCACTGCAATCAGCATGGAGTCTGGCTGAGATTCTCTCTCTCTCCCTCTCCCTCTATCCCTCACCCAGCTCACACGTGTGAACATGCTCTAAATAAATAAATAAATAAAATCTTCTATAAAATAAAAGAAAAAGAAAGAAATTCAGCAAAGTATTAGAGTAATTTCACCCAGACCATCATTGGTTTTCTGTCCCCCTGTGGAGAGTCCTACCACTTGGTTTGCCATAATCTGAGGCTCTCTTTCTTCAAAACACGAACCTGACCTAGACCTTACCTCTTGACCAACTTGAATTCTGAGTCATACATGTGTTTTAGAACCTTCTTGCCTTTCTTTTGTGCATACTTTCTGGATTTTATCCCTGAAGGCCATCATATGGTTGGTTTCTGTTCCAGGTTCCTGATCCTATCTGGACTGAATTCCAAATAATCCCTTTTTGTCTCCTTCCCACCTTCTGAGTTTAATTTACCCTCTGGGGACCGTAAGACCAATCTTTAAAGACTGATTGTTTCTGCTGGTGAACACTAAACAACTAGTCCTTTACTGCCCCCTTGAGGGTCTTGGCCACCAAATCCCCTGTGGCCCATCTTGTCTAGAGGCCTTTATCCCTCCCCACCTGGTCCATTCTCTCCTGAACAGGCACTAGGTACAAAGAATGGACTGTGGTGAGAGGAATGAAGAAGACAAAGATGACACAATCTCTGCAGGTATCACATACACAAACATTTCTAGAGAATTACTTTATATTTATCAGTATAATTAATTAAAGTTTAGCATGATTGCTGAATTTAAGTTTACTGAAGACAAATGATTTCTATACAACCACCTTACATCAGGTACCCTCAAATATTTTTATGCCCTATATCCCCACAATATATCCCAACAATCTTGTTTCTACTAATATAACCCAGAGAAACCCTGGTACAATCTGCACGAGGTGACACATTCCAGAATGTTCTTTAAATAAACTCTACTTTCACAATAAGAAAATAAAGATAATTCTATTACCTTTGTGGTTTAGTAATATATATATATTACTAAATATATATATTTAGTAATAATAAGTATATGTTTAATGTATATATTTAGTAATAATAATATGCAATATAGATATAGATGATATAGATATAGATGATATAGATATAGATATAGATATATTGCTGGAGGAGGAAGCCTCTCTTGGGAGACGAGCAGAGAGAGCCATGGTGGAGCCAAATCAGCAGGAGTACTTATATCACTGTGGAAAGAATAATTGTGCCCTGTGCATGACCCCAGAACAGATGTCATGGTCCATGGACAGAAATGAGTGGACATAGAGGCAAAAGACCAAAAGCCATAGGATGTCTCAGGGGAGGTCAGGAGAGGCCAGTAAAGACTTTGAGGATACAGGTGGGCTCTCTCTACCACAATGATGATACATGAGCTTTTTACTGCCTTTGATATCCTGGGAAGAAAGATGGTGGGAGAAAGGAAGAAAAGGAACCTAAAGGGAAATGTGATATTTGAAACAAACAAATTTAAATCTTGAATTGACTGCATAATTGTTTGAGAGAGACTGTTTTGAAACCAAGGACTGAACACTTTTGGCCATACAGTTTTTGCTATTAAACCCAAACATGGGTTCATAAACAAGACGGATTTAGTTCCAAAGAAATAGTTACTGTCTATATACATGATTTGTTTCTATACATTTAAAACCCATGATGTAAGCATTATTATTGTTATTTCATAGATGAGAGAAGTTACATGTGTTCTCTATAGAATAGAGCATAAAACAAGCAAATGGCCGAGTAGGTTTATCAGCCATGCCTTTGCTCCAAAATTCATTCTCTTTTCGCCTTGTTAAGAGCTGACTCTTAATGGGAAAATGGTAGAGTGGTGCCTGTTTCCACAGCTTGACATTCTTTAGTGGGGGGCCTTGTGCTTGTGTATATCTCCTCATGATTGGCACAGGGCACCCACATGACGTACCTAAAGAATATAATCACAGCAGCAGACTGGTATTACTAAAATTTCATGCAAGAGCAACATATTCCCTACAATTGTTATATTTGATGACTACTAAGTGAACAAGAACATTTCATTGAAGGTGAATGTTAGTTTTGGTAAGATATAATTATTCTCTTCTTCTACTCTGTTCAATAAAGAACAGAAACTCTCCAGTCTAAGGCGACTACTTTTTTTGAAACAACAGTTAACACAAAGCATTCTGTTGTGGGTGCCCTCATTCTCACAAAACTGACTCTCAACAAATAAAAACACAAGTCCCCCACAATACACAGCTCCTTCCTTTGCTGGAGGTAAAGGGCAGTTTCCCAAGAGGACTAACTCTGAATACTGTGCTACTCTAATTCTTATGAGTTCCCAGAGTTTGTCTGGCTCTTCTGATATCACCTCCTATGAAGGTGGAGTGAACATACATGGATAGGCTTACTTCCAGCTCTGTGCCAGGGAGTCTAGAAAAGGACAGAAGCAGCTTTCTTCGTTCTGGACCTGCCACTCTAGCCACAGGGCTCCTACGGCCCTTATCTACCCTGCCCCCACTCCAATACAATGGACTGACCCTGGTAAGCAAACTATTTCTCTCACAGAAGGAATATGGTCATAAGGAATAGCAACAGTTTTATTCAAAAGGCAACCACAAATCCCTCATTTTCTAGAAGAGTTCATTGCACATATTTCCATCCTGGTTTATACTCATAATTACATTTGCCCCCATCAATACCTGAATCCAATTTATTAGTTTCTCTATCATGGTATTTAGAGTTGCTGATAAAACTGAAAGCAAATTATATACTGTTTCTAATAAACCTTACCCCTTCCCATAAATGGGTTGAGATGTGTGGAGTGCCCAGGCAGGTCTAATATTTTAGTGCCCCTCAACAAAACTCCTCACATATTTATTCAGCAGTAATGTAAATGTCAGAATGAGTGTTGTTGAGGAAGGAAGACAGAGAAACAGGACAGCTAGTGGAACAGGGATTAGCACCTACTTTCCTGAGCAGGTCAGCTGTGGTTCCAAATCTGTGTACCTAGTTAACAAAGCAAAAGCCAGAGAGTTAACAACTGAAGAAATGAGAATCTGTCTTGCTGGCAATCAGAAAGCAATGTTCCTAACAAAATTTGATGTTTCCAACACAAAACGAGGCCATACAATCAACGTCAGTAACAGGGAAAAAAAATTCTAACAGAGCACAGGCATGACTGAACTGCTACAGCAGATATGCTTAACAGCCCACTCTGATTTCTGCTTATCAGTGACAGGCCTAAAACCCCACTCTAATCTTGCTATCTCTGGACCAAAATTTTTGAGATAATCAAGAACAAAATTGCCCATATTTCTTGACAACATCCACATCAAAAGTGGCCTTTGATTTCCTTTCAGAAGCAACCACCATAGCTCTCACCCCATAAGAAGCCCCTCTCACGTGTTCCTTACAAAGGTACCCAAGGTTTCCCTGGTTATGGTGTCCCCTGCTGCATCTAGTTAATAAACCTAACTATGAAATACATTTGTGAATACTGGTGTGTTCCTACTGGTCTTCAGGTGGTGAGTTTTGACTCTGCCTATTGATCTTGACAGAAATTGAGTGATTACTTTAGGGGACCTTAGTGTATCTTACCTAAAGCTCCTCTTACAACGATTTGGTCTGACATCATGCACTCTTTGTGAGGAAAGTTCTAGTAGAGATAATCATCTCCATCTCCTTATGTTTCTAAAAATATTTGTATGATCATCACAGACAAGAACCTCGGACAGTTTTACAGCTGTCCTAACCCTCACTCTTCCTTCCCCGTTCTCTCCACCCTCCACCACAAACAACAACCATATCCATGTACAACACCCATAGCAGAGGATTTGAGAGGGAAATGGTTCAGTGGATCACACACTCATTCCAAGAGATAACAGTAATTCAGGGTAGACTAGTTTCACAGCAACATGATGGGGCTATATTTTCTGTCGGCAATTTTTCTAAATTGTCTTGTATTGCAAGTATTAAAAAAATCTAGAAACTACATTTCTCAGATTCCCTCAATGACAGTACTACTCATTAGATTTTGCTGATGAGAGGCATGCGTGTTAAATTTAGAAGGCTAAAGTGAGTCAGAAGCAATATTATTTCTTTCTGGCATCAGCAGATAGACATGAGGGCTTTGGCAGACAGTAGATGCAAGGTTTTGAACTGGCCTCAGCTGCATTCCTATAACTCACATGGTTTAATATTGCCAAAAGTTGAAATCATTGTTGGTAGTTTTCCACAATTTCGGCAACTTTCTGATTCTCTGGAAGCTGGTAAAGATCCTCTCTGACCTCTGCTCCCTTGGCACTTGCAATGATTTTGTAAGCACCCAATATTCTGTATTAAACTCATCTTGATTGAAATCCTACACTGGTTCTGTTTTCCTGACCCAAACTTCCTTGTTGAAAAACCAAAAAAGGTCCAAGCAATCCAACCTAGGATCTGCTTCTGCCTCGCTTTGTAACGTAGAGGCAGTCCCTTCACCTTCTCAGTTTTTTATCCATAAAATGGAAGGTGGGTATGCAGAGGTCAGACTAGATGCCCTCTAAGACCCACTGGAATGCTAGTATTTAATGTTTCTGTGTTCCAAGTCATCTTGCTGCACATCTTGGTCCATACTTCAGAGTAGGACCTAATACAGAGGCATCTGGCAACATGGCAACAATAAACACAATCCAGCCCTTCTTAGATCTCACTCAGAGCACTTCGGAGAACCCCAGATGCCGGAAACCTGCCTCATCTGGCAGAAGGAGAGGGAATGTGTGATACAAAATGGACTCCATAAATACTGGAATAGAACGAGCATTTGATATTTCAACTTTTTTTTTTAGGGGAGGAGGAGCAGAGGGAGAGGAAGAGAGAGAATCTTAAGCCCGCTCCATGTGCAGCACAGAGCCTGACACAAGACCCCACCTCACAACCCTGAGATCATGACCGTGTTTACTTTATTTTCATTTGTTTCTAAGGGATCTACCGACAAGTGTCTGAGGTCAGCGGTTGTACTCTTATTAGATATTAAATTAGCTGCCCCTGGCTAACTACCACCACTAAGGGAGTGTAGAGCCAGGGAGGGTTCTGGATTAGTTACCCAATAATCATACCTGCACAACCCCACCCATCAGGTTAGAAGCAACTCGGTCCTCTTTGGGTTTTCCTTTCTTTCTAATGTCTCTTGGGGAGTCCCAAGGCCAAGAGTGGTAGAGCCTTGCTTTTGTGCCAAAGTCACACCATGTTTCTCTTCTGCTGTTGGACCACTTTGGTGTCGTGTCTCTGGTGTACTTCGGTGGCTCTAGGCTGTAGTGCCCTCTTGGCTGCTGTCACAACTATGGCACTGCATGGGGAGACAGGAGACGGATGAAAAGACAATGCTTCTCCCCCCAAGTCTTCCTCCCTTAGTGTTTTCCCTATCAATAGTTAAAAACAACGTAAAACAAGTAAAAAGTACCTAGGTGTCTAATTGCTAAAGCAGGCGCCCCATTATACACCAATATGAACAGGGACACACCTGCCTCAGCAGAGGCTACACACCGCTGGTGGACAGCACTCCTAAATTTTGGTGAAAATACCTAAGAGAAAGCCAACAGCTTCTCCACTGCTGAACCTAACCATATAGTGCATGGACTGACATCCAGAGTTTGCCTGACTTCTGCTTTTTCTTCTCTGAATAATCGTGGGTAAATTATTTAACATCTTCCTGCCTCAATTTCCTTATATGTAAAATGGGGACAATAAAAGTGTCTGTTCTCGTAGGCCTATTGTGAGAGTGTACCGAAATGATGAAGGATTTAGCCTAGTGCCTAGCAAATAGTAACTTTTATTGCAGGTTATTACTAAACTATTGGTATATGCAGTGCATATTGGTATATGCAGTATGAATGCTACAGACACCCAGAACTAATTAATAAATCAGAGGCTTCTGAGGATAGGGAACAATGAATGTGGAGCAGAAGAGCCCAGAAAATGTACTTCATATTCTCTATCTATTCAGAATGACTTTGTACACGTACTCAGTTGTGTTTATTTTTATAAGTACAGCCTCATGGGATTCAACATGGCAGGAGAAGTTGCTATGGAAACACATACACTTCACAATTCTTATTTATTGAAATAGTTTCCATAACACTTGGCTACTCCTCTGTTAGATACCAGGTCAGTCTGCCCCTCTGTCAGCATGCCATCCAGTTCTCAACGATTCCTTTCTACAGTGTGGCCAAGGCCTTGAATGTGCGGAGATCACCTCAGGCTGGCCATACCTCCTATTATATTAGTCAAGTGTCTCTTCCTTCATTCTCATGATTGGCAGTTGGCATTTGTTGACAGCAATCTGGTAACAGAAGCAGAAGAACATTAAGCAAAGAATAGCATGAAAAAGAATTTTGACTCCAGGCCCTGTGAGGCCTTCTTTCTCCCTTCTGTGGCAACCGAAGTACCCTCAGTGACAAAGAGGGGAAGTCTTCCAAGGCTTCAGGATTTGAGTGTATGTTAATGTCTGTTTCATTTCTGTGAACTGTGGAAGCAATTAAAATGCATAATGTGCCAATACATGATGGCAGTTAAATTTCCATTACTTGGTGCCTGGACAATGTTTGTGATTTCCCATGAGTTTTTACTTTAAGGGTTTGGGCCTAGTGGAACACAGCAGAAAATATTCAGAAGATGCGGAAAAAAGGTACATTTTTAAAAGTTGTGTGGCCAGGTTCCAAGGACTAGGAGGAAACAAAGACCTCCAGAATTAATGAACTCGTTTTTCACATTTATTCTAGTATTTTCTACATTCCTATGATTGCATAGTGATTATATAATGTAAGTCATCGTGTTCTTAGGAGAGTGTGTGTTTATTTCTGAGTTACAAGGTTTGTTTTGAGAAGAGCAAGAAGATAAGCTTATCGCATGGGAAGGATGTTAAAATGTTTCAGCAAATGAGAAAGTACATAAATAATTTAATGTTAGATCCTCAACAATTTGGGATAATCAACACACTCAGGGAACAAATGATCATTGCTGTGATTGTTGTTTTGTTTCTGTGTTTTGCTTTGTTTTGGCTTGACTTGGAGAATATAAACCTTCATATATACTAATGTCATAAGCAGTGGTACCTCTTAATATTATTGATGCAGAAATGGATTTATACTTTCTCATGCTTAACCACAAGGAAAAGGGCATGGGACAGGATATTCCTCACAAGTCCAGGGAAATAACTACAACCAGAAGTTATGTGGCCCAACAAACGGAAGTATATTAAATACATTTAAGGCTAAAGAATTAGAATACATTAAACCTACAGGGCAATTTGACTGTTGAAGCATTCCAAAAGAAATTTTACAGCACAAACCTTATAGTTTTGAATACAGTTTCTACCATATGACTAAAGAATTTCAGATGCTACTGTTTGAGATCAGTTCCCGACTGAAAACTTGGGAAGTTGCTGAGCAAATCAGTCCATAACAGCATAGGAAACAATGAGGTTTACGTATTTCCACAAAGAGCAGAACTGTATATTGTACAGTAATGATCATAGTTATTGGTAAGATTGTTTGCAATGATTCATGTTGTTGTAGCAAAACAAAACCACACTTGTGCTTGACTCAGCCAGGAGGGGCTCCCTGAGTGTGCACAGGGAGCATGGTACTAATCTGAGGAATGTACAACCTCCCGTTCCTAAAAATAAAAGGTGGGCTTTCCTTGTCTATCTGACACACATATGATACATGTATTTGTGATACATTTGAAGTGAAAAAACCATTTTACAAACAGTATATACACTAGGACCCATTCTGTGGAGATAAAAATTGTGTTGATGATATGACAAAATGTATTTTTGAGTAGTGAACATTCATGTTGGTGATTTTTCTTCTTGTTTCTTTCTGCCTCCTGACCAATAATAAATATAATTTCATGTGATTTTAAAGGCAGTTTTTTAAAAAAATAAAAGAACAAAAAAGTTGTTCTACAAACCTAGAAGAATCTCATGACCTCAGACTACAATAATAATTAGCATTGTTGGAATGGAATAGGAGACTGAAGACAGTGAGATTACATTTGGAGCCGACACCTCTGTGTTTAAATATCTGGCAATCTTGTTGTCATTCCTGTCTGCAAAAAAGGCAGAACTGTTCTTTTTCCTTTCTCATTTTTTTTATTTTTTTTTATTTTTATTTGCTTATTTACAGCATAACAGTGTTCATTGTTTTGGCATCACACCCAGTGCTCCATGCAGTACGTGCCCTCCCTATTACCCACCACCTGGTTCCTCAACCTCCCACCCCCCCCCCTCCTGCCGCCCCTTCATAACCCTCTGGTTGTTTTTCAGAGTCCATAGTCTCTTATGGTTCATCTCCCCTTCCAGTTTCCCTCAACTCCCTCTCCTCTCCATCTCCCCATGTCCTCCATGTTATTTGTTATGCTCCACAAATAAGTGAGACCATATGATACTTGACTCTCTCTGCTTGACTTATTTCGCTCAACATAATTTCTTCCAGTCCTGTCCATGTTGCTACAAAAGTTGGGTATTCGTCCTTTCTGATGGAGGCATAATACTCCATTGTGTATATGGACCACATCTTCCTTATCCATTCATCCGTTGAAGGGCATCTTGGTTCTTTCCACAGTTTGGCGACCGTAGCCATTGCTGCAATAAACATTGGGGTACAAATGGCCCTTCTTTTCACTACATCTGTATATTTGGGGTAAATACCCAGCAGTGCAATTGCAGGGTCATAGGGAAGCTCTATTTTTAATTTCTTCAGGAATCTCCACACTGTTCTCCAAAGTGGCTGCACTAACTTGCATTCCCACCAACAGTGTAAGAGGGTTCCCCTTTCTCCACATCCTCTCCAGCACACGTTGTTTCCTGTCTTCCTTTCTCATTTTACTTAAAACTTAAATTAGTACTCCCACAATAGTTGTTTTGATTAAAACATTGTCACTAGATGAAGCAAAATAGTAGACTGTAAGAAACGTGTTTTTTGTCAAAGATACACAGCTAAGAATTTAAATAAAGCAAGTCTTGATAAATATCCCAAGAGTAGGTTGCCACATATGAAGAAATAGCTTTACAGAATTTTAATAAGAAAAACACTATGATGATTTCATTTGTTAATTCAACAAATATTTATTAGGCAACAAGGTAACCTACTCCAGATGGTGAGGTTAAAGCAGCAAACAAGACAGATACTGTCCCAGTCTCTTCAGACTTTATTCTAGTTACAGGGATGAACAATAAGCAACAAAGAATACAAGTACTTCTATAATTCAGATGGAAGTCTAGAAAAGGGGAAAGGCAGGATGCTATACTAATATTCGTCAGGGGAACCTATCCTACACAGAGCTATCCATGAAGACATCCCTGAGAGACATTTAATCTGGGCCCAAACCAGTGAGTAGTTGATCAGGACAGTGATGGGAATGGGAAGGTGGAGAAAGGACTTTGGGGAGATGTGTAAATAAGTGTAAGATACCTTAGGGATTAAAGTGTGTTAAGAAGCTAGAAGAAGGGAAATGAAGCTGGAGTGTGATGAAGGGGGAATCATGGTTTAGTAGGCTGTGTTGATGAGTTTAGATATTATCCTAAGAGCAACAGAAAAAAACAAACAAACAAATAACTCTGTGATGAACAAATAAAACCAGCTCAATTTGTGTTCAAATTGTAACTACATTAATATTATTTTATCTCTTGATTAACATTGGGATGTAGATTTCTAGAAGTTTTAGAAAACATGTTTTCTAACAAGTAGGCAAGAAAATCAAGAGGATTGAAATTTATTGATGATGTGAATCTTATTGAATGGTGCAACTCTTTTACTAAGTCTATATGTAAAAAATACAGATTCATCTCTTTTCTATGCCAACTTACTTTGGAGCCCTACTGTTTCGTACTGGCCAAAATCCCAGGATATCCTTCTGAAAGCTTTTCCTATTCTTCAACTTATCCAAGCACACCAGTCCAAACTCTAAATGGGTAGGAGCTAGAGCCTGGGACGTTCATTTATGACACATAGGACTAGTGTTGAAGAAGAGTCCTGCACACTTGAGCAGACCATGCTTGTCCACTCCCAGTCCAGGCTTCAAGGGTGCCCATATTGCGTGGCAGTGTATTATAATTATTTATTTACCTACTTAACCATGGAACACTTCAAAGATATGCCAAAATATAGTGTAGCCATTAAGTGGTTACAACCATTAAGTGGTTTCAGCTCAGGGACAATCTTTTTCATCTATACTCTTTCTTACTTATCCTACTTATCCTCCTTATCCCCAGTATTTTGAAGGAAATCCCAAATATCACACCATTCCATTTGTAATAGTGTTTATAACACTAAAAAGTAAAAACTATTAAAAACAATACTTAAACTCAACAGCATTAACACACTTAAAATATAAATAATAAGTCCTTCATGTCATCAAATCTCCAGTGTTCAAATTTCCCCAATTGTCTCAAAACTATCTTTAAAAATTTGCTACTTAAAATTTGTTTGTTCAAATCAGAATCCAAATAAAATCCATACATTGCAACAGATCTCTCAGATCTATTTTACTCTATATATTCCTCCTCTACCTTTCTTCTTTACCCTGGCAATATATGTTTTTAAACATATATTTAATATATGTTTTTAAAGAAATGATGTGGCTTGTCCTTTTTATTTTCTGGATTTTACTGCTTGCATCCCAGTGGTGTCACTTAACATGTTCTTTGTTCCTCCTATATTACTTGTATTACTGGGAAATTGATAGAGACTTGACTAGGTTCGGGTTGGATTTTTTTTTTTTTTTTTTGGATATAGGGACTCTATATATGGTATTGTGTACTTCATCAAGAATATTTCATATCTGATTGTCTTTTTCTTGAGGTTTTCACAATTATGAATGAGCATTGCCTGCATTTATTAATACATTAATTATGATTTGAAGAATTGGTGATATTCTTTAATTTTTTTTCTTCAGTCATTAAATGGAATACATCTACAAAGAAAAGTCGCCCTCAAATATTTGGTAAACTTGATGTGCATTTGTAGAAAAGGCAGGATAAATGTTTAATTCTTTTCCCTTATCAATTTTCAAGACAATGTATTGATTCTTAAAATTTATTAGTAATTTTAATTTTTAGCATATGATTATGAACTCATAGATTTAAACACACTTGCTGTAATTCAGCCTTTGAAATTATTATCTGTATTGATGATCAAATTATCCTATCTCTGTTTCCTGATTCCTTGGCATTGCCCAGATATTTTTTTTAATGACTTCCTAGGTTCCTGTTTTAACAAAATACTCCAGACCCATCTTAAAATTTCTTATCCCAGATCTAGAGTCAAGGAACTCTGATTCTTTTTATTGGAAACTGGTATTTAGAGACTGCAGTATAGGTATTGTGTGTTCTTGTTGCTACTGGGTTGTCCATTGCTTCTTGAACTTTGCAATGGACAGAAGGAGAGAGTCTTCTTTTTTAAATTTTAAGATAAATTATATGATGTACTGATAATATTTTCAATTCACATTCACAACTACAGGATTCTTGACTTTTAAAATTTTCTTTAAAGATTTATTTATTTAGAGAGAGTGAGCAAGTGGAGAGAGGAGAGGCAGAAGGATAGAGAGAATCTTGAAGCAGACTCTGCACTGGGTGCAGAGCCCAACATGGGCTTAATCCCAGGACCCTGAGATCATGACCTGAGCTGAAGTCAAGAGTTGGCTATTTAACCAACTGAGCCACCCAGGGGCACCCCTAGAATTTTTTACTTTTAAACCTCTATGAACTTATATTTGTATCTCTTTTTTCCGATGCTGAAATTTTCAGTTCTCAGTAATAGAAAAATAGTTACTCATTTGCTTTCTCCCATAACACACACAAAGCGGTCTCAGAATAGCACTACCAACATCATCACAGCACATGGATAATGGCAAAAGCTTAAGAATATTCTTTTGCAGTCCTCTTGTCTTTTGGTTGTAGCTATAGACAATGTACATTGAAATTACTGTGTATTAAACCATTTAGAGTACTTCTTCTCTGAAAGGTTATGCCACTAACTTGATAAACAGTCAACCTCATTTTCCATTTGTTTTCAACTTTCAGGGACTGCTTTTCTAAATTAAAATTTTTTGTAATTATTTTAAGAATTACATGGTCTTAAAGTCAAACCTCCAAGCAAAGTGCATTTTTAAAATTCTAGCTCCTATATTTGTCTTCTTCATCCTATTCTGTCCTCCTCCATAGTAACTTATTTTTAGGTTGAAATGTTATCATTTATCCTTTTATGGCCCTCACTTAGTATAATAGTAACATTTAAATACTTATGCTTTTAAACCTTCTGAATGATAAAGTTACTTCATGTTCAACTATTCATGTTCAACTGTTGTTCACCAGGTATGAGCACTGAAACAGAAAGACTGGGGCTGAATTTAATCATTAAAACTAAAGCTCCCCCCCCGCCCCCCACACATCCATGAGCATCAGGGGCTGTCAATCTTCTATAACACGGCCCCATCATGAGGACCAACCTAGTTTATTCCAATAGATATCATTAAACTTTGAATTTTGGGAAACAAGTTTTGGGCTCCTGAACATGAACACTTCCTCATGTAAACTCTTAGCCTCTCTATTAATTCCCTATTAATTCCCTTTTATATTAATAAGTAGATTTATTCCCACCTGCTCCCAATTCAGAGCGCTGCACATATAAGAGAAAGACAGCTTTTTTTTTTTATTATTTATTTCACACAGAGAGAGAGAGACAGCAAGAGAGGGAACACAAGTGGTGGTGGGGGGTGGGTAGTGGGAGAAAGAGAAGCAGTTTTCCTGCTGAGCAGGGAGCCCCAGGCAGGGCTCAATCCCAGGACCCTGGTATCATGGACTGAGCTGAAGGCAGGTGTTTAACAACTGAGCTACCCAGGCGCCCCAAGAGAAAGATAGCTTTTTTTAGTCTCACAAAACAAAGAAAGAAAGAATATAAGAAAGAGCACAGAGGATCATAGGGTAAGGGAGGGAAAGCTGAATGGGAAGTCATCAGAGAGGGAGGAAAAAACCATGAGAGACTCTTGACTATATGAAATGAACAGAGGGTTGCTGTAGGGAAGGTGGGTGGGAGAATGGGGTAATTGGGTGATGGGCATTAAGGAGAGCACACGAAGTGATGAGCAGTGGGTGTTATACACAACTGATAAATTTTTAAACACTACATCTGAAACTGATGATGTACTCTGTGTTAGCTAACTGAATTTAAATTTAAAAAGAAAGAAGAAAGAAAGGAAGGAAGGAAGGAAGGAAGGAAGGAAGGAAGGAAGGAAGGAAGAAAATCCAGATGTACATTTCTGTCAGAATTCTGAGTTGCCCTTTCAGAACACTATATTTGTATATTTAGGGTAAATACCCAGTAGTGAGATTGCTGAGTCCTAGGGTAGTTCTAGTTTCAACTTTTTGAGGAATCTCCATAATGTTTTGCAGAGTGGCTGCACCAGCTTGCATTCACACAAGAATGTAGGAGGGTTCTCCTTTCTCCGCATCCTTGCCAGCACCTGTCATTTCCTGAATGGTTAATTTTTGCCATTCTGACTGGTGTGAGGTGGTATCTCATTGTGGTTTTGATTTGTATTTCCCTGATGCTGAGTGAAGTTGAGCACTTTTTCATGAACAGACACTTCTGCAAAGAACACATCCAAATGGCCAATAGACACAAGAAAAATATTTGGTTTTCATTGAAAAGAAAAAACTCATTTCTTTCCTTGAAAAAGAAACTTAATCATATAATTGGTTTTTAGAAAGAATATGTAAAAATAAAAGAAGTTGGAAGGTAAATAAATATGCTTTTAAGATTTTATTTATTTATTTGACAGAGAAGGAGAAAGCAAGAGAGAGCATGAGCAGGGGCAGGGAAGAAGAAGCAGGTTCCCTGCTGAGCAGGGAGCCCGATGTGGGGCTTCATCTCAGGACCCAGTCAGTGATCATGACCTAAGCTGAAGGCAGACGCTTAACTGACTGAACCACCCAGGCACCCCTAAATAATTTTTTAAAAAGAATATCAATAGATGACCAAGTAGTTTGTGTATTTAGTAAATATTCTCTGGATAACCATGTTTTTATGAATAAGAAACAAGGAATCTGCTTATACAACTGGCAAAACAGTTTAGATAAATGCTTTTCGTATAATTATAGACAAATGGATAATACTAACACTTATTAGAGGGGTTGCAGCTGGTGAAATGAATGTGTGTCTACCAAAAGAATTAAGTTCCTATAATTAACTAATTCTCTAGGTATCAAGGCCAGTTGTAAAACAAAGATTCTTCTAGTAAAGCAAAAATTTGAAACCATCTTCTATATGATTTTTAGAATTCTAAGTTTTTCTCCAAAGGAAGTAGTGTTATGTCATATAGTCAAATAAATATCTAAGGCAATTCAGATCATCTGGGCAGTTAAATGACAGTTCAAGTTTCTCCTGTGTCTGTTCTACAGATCCAGGGTGGACATTTCTGAAATCTCTATGAATTAGGAAAGGCAGTGGCTACTATTTGACTCCAGTGTGCCAGGCAGTTAACCAAACCCCTGACCTTGGAGGTAATTCATTCCAATATTGAAATGAATGCTCCTTCCTTACAAACTATGCAGTGAATGGAAAAGGCCAAATGGTATTTTAGAATCCCATAATGTGCACTAAGAAATATATGTTGAGCTAAGAACTATAATGAAGGAAATTCCTTTTCCTCAAGTGAAATATAAGATATTCAAAATTCAGGATTTTTTAAAAACAACGTCTATAACAGCATTTGTTGGAGAGACTGCCTTTTTCCATTGGATAGTCTTTCCTGCTTTGTCAAATATTAGTTGACCATAGTGTTCAGGGTCCACTTCTGGATTCTTTATTCTGTTCCATCAGTCTGTCTGGTTTTCTGCCAGCACCAAACTATCTATCTTGATGATTACCTCTTAGTAACAGAGCCTGAAGGCAGGAACACAACAAGGATGCCCACTCTTACCACTCTTGTTCAACATAGTATTAGAAGTTCTAGCAACGGCAATCAGACAACAAAGAGAAATAAAAGGTATCCAAATTGGCAAGGAAAAAGTCAAACTCTCTCTCTTCGCAGATGACATGATTCTTTATATGGAAAACCCCAAAGATTCCACCCCCAAACTACTAGATCTCATACAGCAATTCAGTAACATGGCAGGATACAAAGTCAATGTACAGAAATCAGTGGCTTTCTTACACACTAACAATGAAAATACAGAAAGGGAAATTAGAGAATCAATTCCATTTACTATAGCACCAAGAACCATAAGATACCTAGGAATAAACCTAACCAAAGAAGTAAAGGACCTGTACTCGAGGAACTACAGAACACTCATGAAAGAAATTGAAGAAGACACAAAAAGATGGAAGACTGTTCCATGCTCTTGGATTGGAAGAATAAACATTGTTAAAATGTCTATACTGCCTAGAGCAATCTATACTTTTAATGCTATTCCGATCAAAATCCCACCGGTATTTTTCAAAGAGCTGGAGCAAATAATCCTAAAATTTGTATGGAATCAGAAGAGACCCCAAATTGCTAAGGAAATTTTGAAAAACAAAAACAAAACTGGCGGCATCACGTTACCCGATTTCAAGCTTTACTACAAAGCTGTGATCACCAAGCAGCATGGTACTGGCATAAAAACAGACACATAGACCAGTGGAACAGAGTGGAGAGCCCAGATATGGACCCTCAACTCTATGGTCAAATAATCTTCGACAAAACAGGAAAAAATATTCAATGGAAAAAAGACAGTCTCTTCAATAAATGGTGCTGGGAAAACTGGACAGCGATATGTAGAAGAATGAAACTCGACCATTCTCTTACACCGTACACAAAGATAAACTCGAAATGGATAAAAGACCTCAACGTGAGACAGGAATCTATCAGAATCCTAGAGGAGAACATAGGCAGTAACCTCTTCGATATCAGCCACAGCAACTTCTTTCAAGATATGTCTCCAAAGGCCAAGGAAACAAAAGCAAAAATGAACTTTTGGGACTTCATCAAGATCAAAAGTTTCTGCACAGCAAAGGAAACAGTCAACAAAACAAAAAGGCAACCCACGGAATGGGAGAAGATATTTGCAAATGACAGTACAGACAAAAGGTTGATATCCAGGATCTATAAAGAACTTCTCAAACTCAACACACACAAAACAGATAATCATATCAAAAAATGGGCAGAAGATATGAACAGACACTTCACCAATGAAGACATACAAATGGCTATCAGACACATGAAAAAATGTTCATCATCACTAGCCATCAGGGAGATTCAAATTAAAACCACATTGAGATACCACCTGACACCAGTAAGAATGGCCAAAATTAGCAAGACAGGAAACAACGTGTGTTGGAGAGGATGTAGAGAAAGGGGAACCCTCTTCCACTGTTGGTGGGAATGCAAGTTAGTGCAGCCACTTTGGAGAACAGTGTGGAGATTTCCTGAAGAAATTAAGAATAGAGCTTCCCTATGACCCTGCAATTGCACTGCTGGGTATTTACTCCAAAGATACAGATGTAGTGAAAAGAAGAGCCATCTGTACCCCAATGTTTATTGCAGCAATGGCTACGGTCGCCAAACTGTGGAAAGAACCAAGATGCCCTTCAACGGATGAATGGATAAGGAAGATGTGGTCCATATACACAATGGAGTATTATGCCTCCATCAGAAAGGATGAATACCCAACTTTTGTAGCAACATGGACGGGACTGGAAGAGATTATGCTGAGCGAAATAAGTCAAGCAGAGAGAGTCAAGTATCATATGGTCTCACTTATTTGTGGAGCATAACAAATAACATGGAGGACATGGGGAGATGGAGAGGAGAGGGAGTTGAGGGAAACTGGAAGGGGAGATGAGCCATGAGAGACTATGGACTCTGAAAAACAACCAGAGGGTTTTGAAGGGGTGGGGGGGTGGGAGGTTGAGGAACCAGGTGGTGGGTAATAGGGAGGGCACGTACTGCATGGAGCACTGGGTGTGATGCCAAAACAATGAACACTGTTATGCTGTAAATAAACAAATAAAAAAAAAAATAGAGCCTGAAGTCTGGAACTGTGATGTCACCAGCTTTGGTTTTCTTTTTCAACATTTCTTTGGCTATTCTGGGTCTTTTCTGGGTCCATACAAATTTTAGAATTGTTTGTTCCAGCTCTGTGAAAAATACTAGTGTTATTTTGATAGGGATTGCATTGAATGTGCAGGTTGCTTTGGGTAATATAGACACTTTACCAATATTTATTCTTCCAATCCATGAGCATGAAGTGTTTTTCCATTTCCTTATTACTTCCTCAATTTCTTTGGTAAGTTTTCTGTAGTTCTCAGAGTACAGATCTTTTATGTCTTTAGTTGTTGTTTTTTTTCCCCCTAGGTATCTTATGGGTTTTAGTGCAATTGTAAATGGGATCGATTCCCTGATTTCTCTTTCTGCTGCTTCATTTTTCGTGTAGAGAAATGCAACAGACTTCTGTGCATTGATTTTATATCCTATGACTTTGCTGAATTCCTACATCAGTTCTAGCAAATTTTTGGTGGAGTCTTCAGTTTTCTACATAGACTATCATGTTGTCTGCTAAGAGAGAAAGCTTGATTTCTTCCTTGCCAATTTGGATGCATTTTATTTCTCTTTGTTGTCTAATTGCTGAGGCTAGGACTTGCAGTACTGTGTTGAACAACAGTGGTGAGAGTGGATATCCCTGCCATGTTCCTGACCTTAGGGAAAAAGCTCTTAGTTTTTCCCCATTGAGGATGATACTCACCGTGGATCTTTCATTTATGAGTTTTATGGTGTTGAGGTATGTTCCCTTTATCCCTATTTTGTTGAGGGTTTGGGTTTTTTTTTTTTTCAAGAAACATTACTATATTTTGTCAAATACTTTCTCTGCATCTATTGAGAGGATCATATAGTTTTTAATCCTTTCTTTTATTAATGTGGTGCATCACATTAATTGACTTGAAGATGTTGAAACACTCCTGCAACACAAATAAATCCCATTTGATCAATGGGATTTATCCAATGGTGGATAATTCTTTTAATGTTCTGTTGGATCCTATTGGCTAGTATCTTGGTGAGAATTTTTGCATTCACATTCATTGGGGATATTGGTCTGTAATTCTTTTTGGTGGGGTCTTCATCTGGTTTTGGGACCAAGGTAATACTGGCCTCATAGAATGAGTTTGGAATGTTTCCTTCCAATTTTATTTTTTTGGAAATGTTTCAGAAGAATAGGTATTAACTCTTCTTTAAATATTTGGTAGATTTTAGCCATTCTGACTGGTGTGAGGTGATATCTCATTGTGGTTTTGATTTGTATTTCCCTGATGCCGAGTGACGTGGAGCACTTTTTCATGTGTCTGTTGGCCATCTGGATGTCTTCTTTGCAGAAATGTCTGTTCATGTCCTCTGCCCATTTCTTGATTGGATTGTTTGTTCTTTGGGTGTTGAGTTTGCTAAGTTCCTTATAGATTTTGGATACTAGCCCTTTATCTGATATGTCGTTTGCAAATATCTTCTCCCATTCTGTCAGCTGTCTTTTGGTTTTGTTAACTGTTTCCCTTGCTGTGCAAAAGCTTTTGATCTTGATGAAATCCCAATAGTTCATTTTCGCCCTTGCTTCCCTTGCCTTTGCCGTTGTTCCTAGGAAGATGTTGCTGCGGCTGAGGTCGAAGAGGTTGCTGCCTGCGTTCTCCTCAAGGATTTTGATGGATTCCTTTCTCACATTGAGGTCCTTCATCCATTTGGAGTCTATTTTCGTGTGTGGTGTAAGGAAGTGGTCCAATTTCATTTTTCTGCATGTGGCTGTCCAATTTTCCCAGCACCATTTATTGAAGAGGCTGTCTTTTTTCCATTGGACATTCTTTCCTGCTTTGTCGAAGATTAGTTGACCATAGAGTTGAGGGTCGATTTCTGGGCTCTCTATTCTGTTCCACTGGTCTATGTGTCTGTTTTTGTGCCAGTACCATGCTGTCTTGATGATGACAGCTTTGTAAAATTAACAAGTCAGGAAATGACAGATGCTGGAGAGGATGTGGAGAAAGGGGAACCCTCCTCCACTGTTGGTGGGAATGCAAGCTGGTCCAACCACTCTGGAAAACAGCATGGAGGTTCCTCAAAATGTTGAAAATAGAACTACCCTATGACCCAGCAATTGCACTACTGGGTATTTACCCTAAAGATACAAACATAGTGATCCGAAGGGGCACGTGTACCCGAATGTTTATAGCAGCAATGTCTACAATAGCCAGACTATGGAAAGAACCTAGATGTCCATCAACAGATGAATGGATCAAGAAGATGTGGTATATATACACAATGGAATACTATGCAGCCATCAAAAGAAATGAAATCTTGCCATTTGCGATGACGTGGATGGAACTAGAGCGTATCATGCTTAGTGAAATAAGTCAATCGGAGAAAGACAACTATCATATGATCTCCCTGATATGAGGACATGGAGAAGCAACATGGGGGGGTAGGGGGATAGGAGAAGAATAAATGAAACAAGATGGGATTGGGAGGGAGACAAACCATAAATGACTCTTAATCTCACAAAACAAACTGGGGGTTGCTGGGGGGAGGTGGGATTGGGAGAGGGGGAGCGGGCTATGGACATTGGGGAGGGGAGGCGAACCATAAGAGACTATGGACTCTGAAAAACAACCTGAGGGTTTTGAAGGGTCAGGGGTGGGAGGTTGGGGGAACAGGTGGTGGGTGATGGGGAGGGCACGTTTTGCATGGAGCACTGGGTGTTGTGCAAAAAGAATGAATACTGTTACGCTGAAAAAAAAATAAATAAAAAGGGAAACAGTGCAAAAAAAAAAAATATATTTGGTAGAATTTCCCTGGGAAGCCATCTCGCCCTGGACTTGTGTCTGTTGGCAGATTTTTTATTACTGATCCAACTTCTTTGCTGGTTATGTGTCTGTACAGATTTTTTATTTATTCCTGTTTCAATTTAGGTAGTTTATATGTTTCCAGGAATTTATTCATTTCTTTCTGATTGCCTAATTTATTGGCGTATAATTGCTCATAGTATTCTCTTACAATTGTTTGTGTTTCAATGCTGTTGATTGTGATCTCTCCTCTTTTATTTTATTTATTTGGGTCCTTTCTCTTTTCTTTTTGATAAGACTGGCTGGGTATTTATCGATTTTGCTAATTCTTTCAAAAAACCAACTCTTAGTTTCATTGATCTGCAGGGGTTTTTTGTTTCCATATCATTAATTTCTGCTCTAATCCTTAACATTTCCCTTCTTCTGCTGGATCAAGACAGTCTCTTCAACAAATAGTTTTGGAAGAATTGGAGAGCCACATGCAGAAAAATGAAACTGGACCACTTTCTTACACCATACACAAAAATAAATTCAAAATGGATGGAAGACCTAAATGTAAAATAAGAATCCATCAAAATCCTAGAGGAGAACACAGGCAGCAACCTCTTTGACCTCAGCTGCAGCAATTTCCTGCTAAATATGTCTCCAGAGGCAAGGGAAATGAAAGAAAACATGAACATGAAAATTGGGATTTTTTTTTGCATTCTTTTTTTTTCCATTTTATTTATTTTTTCAGTGTAACAGTATTCATTCTTTTTGCACAACACCCAGTGCTCCATGCAAAACGTGCCCTCCCCATTACCCACCACCTGTTCCCCCAACCTCCCAGCCCTGAATCTTCAAAACCCTCAGGTTGTTTTTCAGAGTCCATAGTCTCTTATGGTTCGCCTCCCCTTCCAAATTTTTTTTTTAATAAACATATAATGTATTTTTATCACCAGGGGTACAGGTCTGTGAATCGCCAGGTTTACACACTTCACAGCACTCACAATAGCACTTACCCTCCCCAATGTCAAATGAAACAAGATGGGATTGGGAGGGAGACAAACCATAAATGACTCTTAATCTCACAAAACAAACTGGGGGTTGCTGGGGGGAGGTGGGATTGGGAGAGGGGGAGGGAACTATTGGGATTTAATCAGGTTAAGAAGCTTTTGCCCCCTCCCCCTCTCCCAATCCCACACAGCAAAGGAAATAGTTAACAAAATCAAAAGGCAACCTACAGAATGGGAGAAGATATATGCAAATGACATATCAGAAAGGGCTAGTATCCAAAATCTGTAAAGAACTTATGAAACTCAATACCTAGGAAATAAAAAATCCAGTCAAGCAGAGAGACTCAAGTGTCATATGGTTTCACTTATTTGTGGAGCATAACAAATGACATGGAGGACATGGGGAGATGGAGAGGAGAAGGAAGTTGAGGGAAATTGGAAGGGGAGGCGAACCATAAGAGACTATGGACTCTGAAAAACAACCTGAGGGTTTTGAAGGGGCGGGGGTGGGAGGTTGGGGGAACAAGGTGGTGGATAGTAGGGAGGGCACGTATTGCAAGGAGCACTGGGTGTTGTGCAAAAACAATGAATACCGTTTTGCTGAAAAAATAAATTAATTAATTTTTAAAAAATCCAATCAAGATGTGGGCAGAAGACCTGGACAGACATTTCTCCAAAGAAAACATACAAATGGCCAACAGCCACATGAAAAAATGCATAACATCACTCATCATCAGGGAAATACAAATCAAAACTACAATGAGATAACACCTCACACTGGTCAGAATGACAAAATGAACAATTCAGGAAACAATAGATGTTGGTTGGTGAGGATGCAGAGAAAGGGGAACCCTCTTACACTGTTGTTGGGAATGCAAGCTGGTGCAGTTACTCTGGGAAACAGTAGAC
Organism: Meles meles; assembly: GCF_922984935.1. Taxonomy (NCBI): domain Eukaryota; kingdom Metazoa; phylum Chordata; class Mammalia; order Carnivora; family Mustelidae; genus Meles; species Meles meles. The sequence goes on from NC_060072.1 coordinate 103,018,967, forward strand.
AGGTTCCTCAAAAAGTATAAAATAGAGCTACCCTATGACCCTGAAATTGCACTACTAGGTATGTATCAGAAGGACACAAATATAGTGATTTGAAGGTGCATGTGCACTCCAATGTTTATAGCAAGAATGTTCATGATAGCCAAAGTATGGAAACAGCTCAGATATCCACCGATAGATAGATGGATAAAGAAGATGTGGTGTGTATACACACACACACACACACACACACACACACACACACACACACACACACAATGGAATATTACTCGGGCATCAAAAAGAATGAAATCCTGCTGTTTGCAACAATGTGGATGGAACTAGAGTATATTATTTTATGTGAAATAAGTCAGAGAAAGAAAAGTACCATATAACTTCACTCATATGTGGAATTTAAGAAACACAACTGATGAACACAAGAGAAGGGAAAGAAAAATAAAATAAGATAAAAACAGAGAGAGAGGCAAATCATAAGAAACTCTTAACGATAGAGAAAAAAAATGAGGGTTGCTGGAGGAGATGTGAGGGGGATGGGGTAACTCGGTGATGGGCATTAGGGCAGGCACTTGATGTAATGAGCACTGGGTATTGTATGCAACTGATGAATCACTAAATTCTACCCCTGAAACTAATAATACACTATATGTTAACTAATATGAATTTAAATTTTAAAAGGTCTACAATTTCATGAAATATGTTCTATTTCTTGATATCTAGCATTTTTAGTGTTCGGTAAAACCACGCTCTTTCAATATAGCATAGTGAGGTTAATAACTTAAAAATATTGATGGGGTTTTATTTTTGTCTCTTCCTAATGGTCAGAAGTATTTACCCAGAAGTGATAAGGATCCAAAAAGATTAGAAATTATTATAAAATATGGGCAGGGAGAAAGAACAGAGTAATAACAATTCCTAACATTCTAAATAGAATTTTCCAGCAAGATAATAGAAAGCTATGGTTTCTTATGAAGAAAATATTTCCTAACTTAGTTTAGTGGTCCTTCCTGTACCTTTGTGGATATGCCCTTCTTTTTTTTTTCCTTTTTATATAAGAAATTTTCTTTTTCTATCAATCATGCTAACTTAGCATTCATGAGGGTGATGGGGGAGGGGACTATAATAAAAATTAAGTTCAGATATAAGCCACTGAAATATTTTAAAAAGAGGAATGCATGATCCAATTTGCATTTTTAACACATTACCTCCATTGCTCTAAAGAAAAATGGAGAGTAGAGGAAGAAGAAGAAAGTCAGGAAATCATACAGGGAGTTTTTGCATTATTTCCAGGAAGAGATATTAAAGACTTGGACTAGAACAGTAAAGAGGGACCATGAAAACAGGGGCAGATTCACATGATTGCTGACAGCACCTGCTGATAGATCAAATTTTCCATATGAGAGAGAGGGAGCCATCAAGGATGACCCCTGGAACTTTGAGTGGTGAACGGTGGTGATATGCTTCCAGAAGGACAGGTGTGGAGGTGGAGAATCAAGGTTCCATTTTAGCCATGTTGTTTGAGATGCATGGCAGACATCCAAGCAGAGAAATCAAGTATTATGTACTTAATACAGAAGCTGACCTCATATGCCTCTAGAACTGCATCTTCCTCATTATTTTGCTCATTGCTGACAACACTCCCGTCACACTGGTCTTTCTTCTGTTCCTCAGTTGAGCCAAACTTGTTTCTGTTTTAGGCTTTTGTACTTACTCTCTCTACCTGGACTCTCCATCTTCAGAACGTCTTACTGTTAACTATTTTTGTTATCTCTCAGCTTAAACATCACAGCTGAAAGGCTTTCCCTAAGCATCCAACTAAAATAGTATCACTAACATCTCATGCTTTGTAACATCGTCCTGTTTTACTTTGTGACTCACCAACTTTCTGAAATTCTTTTTCCATTTATTTATTCTCTGCCTCCTCCCACTAGACATGAGGTCTATAAGAATGAGACTATTGTTTGCCTTATTCATCACTAGATCTTCAGTACTTATCACATAGAAAGTGCTCAATAAATTTTCTTTGAATAAAAGAAATATATGCATGAATACATTATTTTGTTGGTGGTGGTGTTAGAACCATGTCCTGTGATAAATATCATTCAGTCCCCATCTCGTTAATTCTCCATCACAGTGTCCAGCTATTTATGACTTTCCAAGCATGTGCTCAGGGGTAAATTACTTGGGTATTCTCAGGTAGAAGTTCCTCAATTTTGTAGACTCTGGCTTCTTCAGAGTAGTAAAGTCACTTGGCCAAGGCCATGGTCATTTGGCATTGGTACTAGGATTAATGTCCAAATTCTAGGCTCTTTTAACTACATTGTGCTCCCCTATGGCAAGTATTCAGATCCTCCAAAACTTCTAAGAAGAAAGGGATCAATCAATAGAAGAGATTTTTTTTCAACAAACATAAATATTCCCAAGCATTTTGTGACTTTCATAAAGAATATTCAATCACCTTCCAACTCCTCTGAAACATTATGTTAAAGAAATATCTCTTTACCTGGAAAATATCATTCCTACGAGCTACTTCGCAATGACTTTTAAAATGTGCAAGACAGTAAAAACTACTACTATATGGTATTTATTTTGATCCTTAAAAAATAATCTACATTATATAAATTTAAGAGTTATATCAAGAATAGCTTTTTTTTATATTTTGAGCTGATTATATTTGAAATAATATTTTGGATGTTGGATTAAATAAAATACATTATTAAAATTAATTTCCCATTTCTTTTCCTTTTTAAAAATGCAGTACAGGAACATTTTAAAAGACATTTGTGGCTTGCATTTTTGGCTTGTATTTCTTTTTTTTTATTTTTTAATTTTTTTGTACTTTTTAATTTTAATTAATTTATTTTTTTTCAGCGTAACAGTATTCATTGTTTTTGCACAACATCCAGTGCTCCATGCAATACATGTCCTCCCTATTACCCACCACCTGTTCCCCCAACCTCCCACCCCCGACCCTTCAAAACCCTCAGGTTGTTTTTCAGAGTCCATAGTCTCTTATGGTTCACCTCCCCTTCCAATTTTTTTTAAATAAACATATAATGTATTTTTATCCCCAGGGGTACAGGTCTGTGAATCGCCAGGTTTACACACTTCACAGCACTCACCATAGCACATACCCTCCTCAATGTCCATAACCCACCTCCCTCATCCCAACCCCACCTCCCCCCAGCAATCCCCAGTTTGTTTTGTGAGATTAAGAGTCATTTATGGTTTGTCTCCCTCCCAATCCCATCTTGTTTCATTTATTCTTCTCCTATCCCCCTAACCCCCCATGTTGCATCTCCACATCCTCATATCAGGGAGATCATATGATAGTTGTCTTTCTCTGATTGACTTATTTCACTAAGCATGATACCCCATCCATGTCGTCGCAAATGGCAAGATTTCATTTCTTTTGATGGCTGCATAGCATTCCATTGTGTATATATACCACCTCTTCTTTATCCATTCATCTGTTGATGGACATCTAGGTTCTTTCCATAGTTTGGCTATTGTAGACATTGCTGCTATAAACATTCGGATGCACGTGCCCCTTCGGATCACTACGTTTGTATCTTTAGGGTAAATACCCAGTAGTGCAATTGCTGGGTCATAGGGTAGCTCTATTTTCAACATTTTGAGGAACCTCCATGCTGTTTTCCAGAGTGGTTGCACCAGCTTGCATTCTCACCAACAGTGTAGGAGGGTTCCCCTTTCTCCGCATCCTCTCCAGCATCTGTCATTTCCTGACTTGTTAATTTTAGCCATTCTGACTGGTGTGAGGTGATATCTCATTGTGGTTTTGATTTGTATTTCCCTGATGCCGAGTGACGTGGAGCACTTTTCATGTGTCTGTTGGCCATCTGGATGTCTTCTTTGCAGAAATATCTGTTCATGTCCTCTGCCCATTTCTTAATTGCATTGTTTGTCCTTTGGGTGTTGAGTTTGCTAAGTTCCTTATAAATTTTGGATACTAGCCCTTTATCTGATATGTCGTTTGCAAATATCTTCTCCCATTCTGTCAGTTGTCTTTTGGTTTTGTTAACTGTTTCCCTTGCTGTGCAAAAGCTTTTGATCTTGATGAAATCCCAATAGTTCATTTTTGCCCTTGCTTCCCTTGCCTTTGCCGATGTTCCTAGGAAGATGTTGCTGTGGCTGGGGTTGAAGAGGTTGCTGCCTGCATTCTCCTCAAGGATTTTGATGGATTCCTTTCTCACATTGAGGTCCTTCATCCATTTGGAGTCTATTTTCGTGTGTGGTGTAAGGAAGTGGTCCAATTTCATTTTTCTGCATGTGGCTGTCCAATTTTCCCAGCACCATTTATTGAAGAGGCTGTCTTTTTTCCATTAGACTTTCTTTCCTGCTTTGTCGAAGATTAGTTGACCATAGAGTTAAGGGTCTATTTCTGGGCTCTCTATTCTGTTCTATTGATCTATGTGTCTGTTTTTGTGCCAGTACCATGCTGTTTAAGGGGCACCTGGGTGGCTCAGTGGTTTAAGCCTCTGCCTTTGGCTCAGGTCATGATCTCAGGGTCTTAGGATGGAGCCCCTCGTAGGACTCTCTGCTCAGCAGGGAGTCTGCTTCCTACTCTCTCTCCTCCTACCTCTCTGCCTATTCTGATCTCTCTCTGTCTGTCAAATAAATAAATAAAAGCTTTAAAAAAAGAATAGCTTTTTAAAAGGGTTGATAAAAGTTGCATTGGTCCTAACAAGCAATGAGAGAATAATTTTATAGGCAAAAAATTAGTATCAGCATAAACCATGAGTTAGGACTAAAGAGTGGGATCAGATTCCAAATCCTAAAAAGCATGCATGAAAATAAAAAATAAAATATTGTCATGTTGTGACATGTAGCCAGGTAGGTAAGAAATCCACCCTGGGTGAGGCTTGGTCAACTTTTAAGACTTGTTAGTTTGCCTCTTGTTACAAACTATGTTTAAAGTCCTTTTTGTCTTTTTTTCCGGTTCTGATGAGGTGAGTGCTGTATCTCTCACTTCAATAAAAGACACATTAAAAATGTACAAAAGTCTTTTCTAATGACATCTAATAAGGACTATAATAAATTCTGCCTTTAGCTTCATCTGCAATATGCCACACTCCATCAACATGTAAGAGAGGAGAAAATTATTCTGGCTTCTATTGTGCAGAAACACGATGGTGAAAACCACTCTTGGTCTACCTGCAAACAACTTGTCCTACAATTGTTCCCCGGGCATTTCTGAATTCCCCCTGGATATTTCCTCATGGGTGTTCCCCCTTGGTTACCTTTTACCCACTACCTTCTTCCATCATGGACTTTTTTCTTTTTACCTTTGTCTCAAGAAACAACACAAATTTGTTATCTTGTAGTTCTATAGATCAGAAGTTCAAAATGGATCTCACTGGGCTAAAATTTACGTTCTGACAAGGCTGCCTTCCTCTCTGGTGGCTATAAGGGAGAATCCATTTCCTCCCTTTATCAGCTTCTAGCAGCTGCCCACATTCATTGGCTTATGGCCCCTTCTTCAAATTCAGCAATGGCTGGACATGTTCTTATATGGACTCAACCTGACTTCATCATCTGCCTCCCTCTGTCACTTGCAAGGGAACTTCCAATTGCATTGTGGAAGGGAAATAGGTTGCAAATAGAATTAAAGTTATTAATTAATTAATTGACATTAAAATAGGAAGATTATATTGGACTATCCCAATAGGCACTCATTTCTTGCACAGTAAACTTTCAATATCTGAACACCTAACCAAGTTACGGGTTCATTCATGTGTGTCTAGCTTGAAAAGTTAATTAATATTTCCATAAGGCTTTCTCTTTCTACTACTCCTTCTGCACAAAAACGAACGAGATTCTGTGTCTAACAAAGGGTTTAAATAGAAATATTGTCAGTGTTTAAATTTGAGTGCCAGATTTATTGGAATACATTGCAATACAGATTGTCTGCTTATGGAATACAGGATGCTGAATGCCTTTCAAGTTGATGTATGGAAACAATGTTCTCTCTGCACTTTGTGTGTAGATGACACTAGACTACTTTTTTGCCTAAAGGATGAACACATTAGAATTCAAATTTGTGATGAAGACCCAAAAGTTCATTTTTGCTTTTGTTTCCATCAAGATCAAAAGTTTCTGCACAGCAAAGGAAACAGTCAACAAAACAAAAAGGCAACCCACGGAATGGGAGAAGATATTTGCAAATGACAGTACAGACAAAAGGTTGATATCCAGGATCTATAAAGAACTTCTCAAACTCAACACACACAAAACAGATAATCATATCAAAAAAATGGGCAGAAGATATGAACAGACACTTCTCCAACGAAGACATACAAATGGCTATCAGACACATGAAAAAATGTTCATCATCACTAGCCATCAAGGAGATTCAAATTAAACACATTGAGATACCACCTGACACCAGTTAGAATGGCCAAAATTAGCAAGACAGGAAACAACGTGTGTTGGAGAGGATTTGGAGAAAGGGGAACCCTCTTCCACTGTTGGTGGGAATGCAAGTTAGTGCAGCCACTTTGGAGAACAGTGTGGAGATTCCTCAAGAAATTAAGAATAGAGCTCCCCTATGACCCTGCAATTGCACTGCTGGGTATTTACCCCAAAGATACAGATGTAGTGAAAAGAAGGGCCATCTGTACCCCAATGTTTATTGCAGCAATGGCTACGGTCGCCAAACTGTGGAAAGAACCAAGATGCCCTTCAACGGATGAATGGATAAGGAAGATGTGGTCCATATACACAATGGAGTATTATGCCTCCATCAGAAAGGACGAATACCCAACTTTTGTAGCAACATGGACGGGACTGGAAGAAATTATGCTGAGCGAAATAAGTCAAGCAGAGAGAGTCAAGTATCATATGGTCTCACTTATTTGTGGAACATAACAAATAACATGGAGGACATGGGGAGATGGAGAGGAGAAGGGAGTTGAGGGAAACTGGAAAGGGAGATGAACCATGAGAGTCTATGGACTCTGAAAAACAACCAGAGGGTTTTGAAGGGGCGGGGGGGGTGGGAGGTTGAGGAACCAGGTGGTGGGTAATAGGGAGGGCACGTACTGCATGGAGCACTGGGTGTGATGCCAAAACAATGAACACTGTTATGCCATAAATAAACAAATAAATGAATAAAAAAAACAACAAAAAAAAGAATTCAAATTTTTAAAAATACATCTTTTAATGTCCAACACAGGCTTTGTAATTTTCCAGATTTATAGTTAACGGAGATAGTACCTCAGGTCTGTTTGCTGACAATGGATGTTGCTTCATACTTAAGTTTTTCAAATATTATAAAAAATTAAGACAGCAGCGATTGCATAGGTTACATGGGAGATTTATTATGATACAGATTTTCTGGATAAATGTTCTTCCTTGCTTTTTGTGTTTCCCTAGTGTCTTAGGACAGAAACCACAGTTCAAATTAGCAAATGAATATTGAGAACCACAAAGTGGCGTTCAGTCAGTTAGAAACAGTGCTATCGGGGCGCCTGGGTGGCTCAGTGGGTTAAAGCCTCTGCCTTCGGCTCGGGTCATGATCTCAGGGTCCTGGGATCGAGCCCCGAATCGGGCTCTCTGCTCAGCTGGGAGCCTGCTTCTTCCTCTCTCTGCCTGCCTCTGCCTACTTGTGATCTCTCTCTCTCTCTGTCAAATAAATAAAATCTAAAAAAAAAAAAAGAAAAGAAAAGAAAAAGAAACAGTGCTATCATTCATGGCCTATAAACATCATCACGTTTTTCAGTTAACTAAGCCAGCACCAAACAAGTTCTTTCTGCTTACTTTTGAAGTTTTATGCAGTCTGGACAGATGAGGTTCCTTATAGAATCCAGTGTAACACAGAGTGCAAGTGTTTTTCTGACTAACGGCTAAGTTAAAGCGAGAAGAATTGGGATGCCTGGGTGGCTCAGTCGGTTAAGCAACAGACTCTGGATTTTGGCTCAGGTCATGGTCTCCTGGGTCTTGGGACTGAGCCCCTCGTGGAGCGCCATGTTGTGCTCTGACCTCACTGGGGAGTCTGCTTGAAGTGTCTCCCTCCCTCTCCCTCTGCCTCTCCCCCACTTGCATTTCTCTCTCTCTCTCTCTCTCTCTCTCAAATAAATAATCTTTTGAGAGAAAGAGAGAAAGAATGTCCTGAATTCCCAGAGGTTCCATGGCTCTAAAAGTGTAATTTGGCCCTTCTGAAAGTTGTGTGAAACAGAAGTGTCAACCATTGCTTCAGGCATAAAATAGCCAACCTCAGAGATGAATCACTCTTTGAGGACGGATTTACCCTCTATGACCTTAGGAATTTGTCTTGGAAGTTATCTATTCTCAAATGTGTATAATTACTGGAGTATCATTTGTTAAACAGTGAGGGACTGTTTGGACATCTAGCTGACAACACATAGGCGGAAACAATGTTTCTGTTCCATATTTCCAATGATGAGTGCCCTAACCTACTGACTTAATAAGTGTGACCAGCGCATGCAGAAAGAGTCATGCATAAAGGTTGCTAAAGGTGATAGAGATATTTCTCTTATTAATTAGATCTCAAAACCATATTCTTATCAAAAATATTCAAGTACCTCCCTAAACAATTGTCATTGCCATGTGGGATAGAGTGGGAGAAGTTTATTCTGTGTTTTACTTTACGCACTCAAAATAGGATGAGATTATTGCTGTATCTTATGGGGTGCTTAGGTAGCTCAGTTTTTTAAGCATCTGCCTTTGGTTCAGGTCATGATCCCAGGGTCCTGGGATCAAGTTCTACACCGGGCTCCTCGCTCAGCAGGGAAGCTTCTTCTCCCTCCTCCTCTCCCTCTGCTTGTGCTCTCTCTCTGACAAATAAATAAATTTTTAAAATCTTAAAAAAAAATTGCTGTATCTTAAATCACATTGTTAAATAAATTTTGTTACATAAATTTGAAAGAACCTAATTAATAAGATAGTTTATTTATGAAGAAGGCTGCTCACCCCCCAAAGTTAAAGACTTAAAAATAACTTAAATAGTTGTTTTTATTCTACTCTGTGCTTCTTTTTGGAAGTATAGTTGACACACAATGTTACATTAGTTTCAGGTGTACAACATAGTGATTTGTCTGCTCTGTACATTATTCTGTGCCCTCAAGTGTAGCTACCATCTGTGCTATTGCAATACCCTTGACTGTATTCCCTATGCTGTACCTTTCATCCTGTGACATATTCACGCCCTACCTGGAAGCCTGTACCACCTACTCGCCTCCACCCATTTTGCTCAGGCCCCAACCACCTCTCTCTGGCAACTGTCAGTTTGTTGTCTGTATTCATGGATCTGTTTCTACTTTTCATTTTATTTTTTAGTTTCCACTTATAAATGAAGTAAGTGATGTCATATGACTTCAAATGAAGTAAGTGACATCATATGATGTCATATGTCATATGAAAGACATTTGTCTTTCTCTGACTTCTTTCCGTTATCATAATACCCTTTGGGCCCATCCAAGTTGTAGCAAATGGCAAAATCTCATTCTTTTTTATGGCTGAATACACACACACACACACACACAGGTATATAATATATATATATATATATGCATATATATAACATGGTATTTATCCATTCATCTATTTATTTTTTCTTCCATATCTTGGCTGTTGTAAGTAATGCTGTAATAAATATAGGGGTGCATATATCTTTTTAAATTAGTGTTTTTCATTTTCTTTGGGGAAATACCCTGTAGTAGAATTACTGGATCATATGATATTTCTACTTTTATTTTTTTGAGGAACCTTGACACTATTTTCCACAATGGTTGCACCAATTTACATTCCCCCCAGCAGTGCATGAGGGTTTTTTCCTCCATATCCCCACCAACACTTGATGTTTCTTGTCTTTTTTTGTAAAGATTTACTCATTTGAGAGAGAGAGAGAGAAGTAGTGCATACACAAGTGGGGGAGGGGCAGAGGGAGATTATTTTCAAGCCTGGGTCCAACCTGGGGCTCAGTCTCAGGACCCATGAAATCATGACCTGAGCTGAAAACAAGAGCCTGCTGCTTAACCAGTTGAATCCCCCCTCCAGGCACCCTTCTTTCTTGTGTTTTTTATTTTAGCCATTCTGACAAGTGTGAGGTGATAATCTCATTTTAGTTTGATTTGCATTTCCCTGATGATTAGCAATATTGAGCATCTTTTCCTGTTGGCCGTCTATATGTCTTCCTTAGAAAAATGTCTATTTAAGCACTCTGCCCCTTTTAATCAGATTATTTGATTTATTTGGTGTTGGGTTCTATGAGTTCTTTATATATTTTGGATATTAACCCCTTATTGCGTATATCATTTGCAGATATCTTCTCTCATTCAGTAGGCTGCCTTTTTGACTTGTGGTAATTTCCTTTGCTGTGCAAAAGTGTTTTCTTTTTGAGTAGTCCCAATAGTTTATTTTTGCTTCTGGTTCCCTTGCTTTAGGAGACATATCTAGGAAAAAAGTTGCTAATGCCAATGTGAAAGAGACTACTGCCTACATTTTCCTCCAGGATTTTTATGGTGTCAGGTCTCATATTTAGATTTTTAATTCATTTTGACTTTATTTTTGTATATTGTGTAAGAATGTGGGCCAGTTTTATTCTTCTGCATTCTATTCCATGTTTTTGAGGAAGAACTGGAATATTAAAATTATGGAAGGAGAATTTAACATAAATTGTAGTTTGTTGCAAAGATATACCCTTGAAATAGCTTTTAAAATCAATAAGACTTTCTATATAAATACAATGTTGTCACAAATAAAAATTTCACTAACCAATCTTCAACATCAAGGTAGAATGACAGACATGTGAAAGAAAAATAATTCATCCACATTTAGCACATAGAAAATATGATTTCCCTCAAAAACAAAAAAAATTGCCACTATATTTGAATTACAAAAGGTTTATTGGACTTCATGAACATAATGTATACTGACTTAGAAAACTGGATATGCCAGAATTTATGTTTGTTACATATATTAATCATGGGGATATATTAATTATCACTTTCTAGAAAGAGTCAGAATTGTAAATCAAGTTAATTTATACATCATGGGGCAAAGAAAGGCTTAATATGATATAGTGTGTAGTACAGTCTCTTATTTTTATTTCCAGCTCCAACCCTAACTCATAATGTCAAGTTTAATAGTCATTTATGATCTATTTTTCAATGTTCCCATCTGCAAAGTGAGGGGAAAGACTGTGTTGTCTCAGGGGTATTATGTTGCTTCCTCTCTAGCCCTGAAAACTAAGACTGAAACTAGGGCTTTTTCCTATGTGATGTGATTTGATTTGTGATCCCTGTGGTTTTGCAAGGCACACCCTAAAATATCTTTCCTATTACCACAAGTTATCATTCCCAGGGGCTCAAAGCAAATAAGTGATGTGGAGATCTTCCCCACTGTACCACCATGATCTGCTCCTAATTTATCAAGAACCTGCTTCATTGAGAAAAGTAGTCCTAGTGACAGTGTTACAGTGGAAATACAAAAACTTTGTACCAGAGAACAGCAAAATTATACTGGCACCTGGGATGTGCACAGTGACAGGGACAGGAGGTGGATTTTGGAGGCACATTTTTCTACGTAACAGTTTTGCCCAAAAATGTTCATGCTTGAAATCTGAGCTTAAACCCTAGAAGTCTGTACACTCCATTTAACCCTATCGAGTAAATGAAATAAATATTTATGGAGACTTTCTTTCTTTTTTTTTTTTTAAAGATTATTTATTTATTTATTTGACAGACAGAGATCACAAGCAGGCATAGAGGCAGGCAGAGAGAGAGGAAGGGAAGCAGGCTCCCTGCTGAGCAGAGAGCCCGATGCGGGACTCGATCCCAGGACCCTGAGATCATGACCTGAGCCGAAGGCAGAGGCTTTAACCCACTACTGCGCAACCCAGGCGCCCCTATGGAGACTTTCTTATGTGCCAGTACCCTGCCAGCTCTGAAGAATTAAAAACAAAACAAACAAACAAAAAACAAAACAAAACAAAAAAATGCAGTAACCTGAGAACAAACAAGGTATACCGTTTGCCCATGAGGAAGTCATAATATGATATAGTAGTTTCAACTTTGGAATTTCCGAGAGAGGCTTATTCTGTTTACCTGAAATCACACAGAAAACTCTTTTGGTTCATTGAGTATCTGTTAGGAAAACGAAAATATCAAAAAGCATTTCTCCACTTAGCTAAGATTTGGGAGTTCTCTTTTTGTTGAGATTTCTGGAAACATCTTTTTCTTCCTGTTTCTTCCCTTAAAAGTGTTATATTTTCAAATACAATTTTGCTACAAAAGTGAAAATGTGGTCAATGGGTTTTGTATTCGATAAACAGCACAACATGACACACAAGCAAAATGTATGATACAGACATGTCCCCACCTCCTTTAGCCCAAGCCAAAACTGATTCCAGCTCGCAGTAGACATAGCTGGGAGGGGCCACCCCTGTCATGTCTCATGTGCCCCAGATCTGTGAAGAAGTGGCTGACAGGACCCACCAGGGTCCTACTAGGTAAATGCAGAAGCAAAGAGCTCAGCGGTGGATGCCCGGATCTGGCGTCTTTGCTCTGGTGGCTCCTGTTAGGGCTCGTCGCATCTCCACGTGCAGTCACCCCTCTTGCCAACGCAAAATATTCTCTTAAGGGATTATTGGCCACAGTATGTAATAGGTGAATTAATAGAAGTCTAATAGGGATCATATAAAATAAGTACTTACATTTGAATTGATATGTGTTCTGCTTCCTAGCAATCTTAGCAGGCTCTATGTGAAAATAAATACATAAATTGCTTTTTGAAAGAAACCAGAAATGTAACCTGGGCTAGAGCTCAGAGGCTGCTCCTTCACAAAATGATCACTGACTTTGTCAGAAATCACTTAATTCATTGTCGGGGGTGGGGGGAAGGTTAACTAAAAAATATGGCAGCTCCCAGGAATGCCAACATTGTTAGGAAGGAGATTGCTTGAGCAATTCATAGGCGGATAAACTCACTTTATTGTAAGCTTGTTTAATGCTGGGGTTTCCAAAGAGATCTAAGGCTGATCTCTCCCTAGAACCTCTCTTACAGACAGATCCTTGTCAGCCCAGAGACTTTCTTAGGCAGAAGAAAAGATGAAAATAATATATGAGGCAGTCTCCTGGGATTTTCAGTTTTTCTTGGTTTCTGCTTGCTCAGAAACCTCACAGGGGCTCCCTTCCTAATGTTATTTCAGTATAAGTATTTCCACATCCAGTTCCAGCTGGAAGCAGACACTGTGGACCATGTGAAAATTCAGCAAGAACACACAAAATTAGCCCTTGGTCTTTTGAACCTTAAAAAGGCTTGGGTCAGGGCTGAGTTTATTCAGAATTATTTATGAATCCCTAAAGATCAACCGTGTCACTCTGACTGAGTGTCCTCAGCCCCAAACTTTTATTTTTCACATTCAACAACAGCTTTGCTCACTCGCTCTCTCTTGTTCTCTCTCTCTCTCTTGCCTCTGACCTGTCTATTCTTCAGAGCAAAGGGCCTTTGAGGACTTGGATATAGTTTAGGTGCAAAATAAGAAATACAAAAACCTAGGTAAACCATTTATAGAAATATCTGATATTGGAACCCCTAGCTACCTTGGATAATTTCAGGAAGAAGGAAAGTGGATAAGAAGGGTAAGAACACTTTAAGATCAATTTGGACTGAGAGAAAAATCAAAGCAAACATTTACTGAAATCTTCATAAAGTCATATTTTTGTATGACTCATCATTACGGATATGTTTATAGACCTCAACTTCCCAACAGGCTGGGTTCCAAAAGTTTGTCTGTAAGTTGTTTTTCTGGATCTGAGAAGCCATTTCCCTTATAAACAATGTTCTAAATTAGTAGTTCATGGGTTTTTTGTGTCATCAACTCCTTTGAGAATCTATTAAAAGCTGTGAACATACTTCCTAGCAAATTTCTTAATATATATGCGTCCCAATTTTCCATACACATTTATTGGCTTTATGAATCCACTGAAGCCCTTTTCCAATTAAGAACTTCTGTTCCAGGAGCCAGACCAGCTCAAATGCTAAAATCTATATCCACGGAATGAACTAAATGGACTCCTGTGCTTTGGTCAGTAGATAGAGGTGCCATATATAGGAACATATTAAAGAACGCACTTGTAATTATGTCTTTGGACACCAGCACCATATCAACTGATGAATAACATCCCTGGCAGCTGCCACAGTGAAGGTAGGGGTGACAGCATGATAGCAATCCTAGCTTATCTGGGGACAAACCATAATCATTGGTTTTATGAGACTGGAGATGCGAGGTATTTATTTTGTCATGGGGACATACTTGCTTCATTTGTGAGGGACTTGGTCTTTGAGAAGGGCACCCACACATGCACCCACAAAAAGGCACTAAAGTTAGAGACATTTGCTCAACAATTCAGTGATTTATAAATCAGTGTTGTCTATACTGCATGTCAAACTCCCTATAACAAAGCTTGTTAACTACATAATTATTTCCTTTGATTTTTCCTCTCTTAGGACTCTGAGAGGCAAAAATTTCTATTGTAAAAACAAGCACCCTTTCAAGGGTTTCTGAATTGGAAAGTTTACATCTCTCCATAGAAAATGTAGACAATTGTTACCTTCCTCACTTTCTGTAACATTTATCATAACAAATAATAATCAAGCAAAAAAAACCTACCTTCTTTTCAGAATACTTCAAAAAAAAATAGGTTGACAGAACTCTTCGTGACTTTTGTCATGGTGTGCCTGGAGGTACCTACATAGCAAAGTCTTCTTAGTCCCAAGCCAAGCCTACCTGTTTTGTCATTCTGCACAGTGAAACATTATATCAATGTTTGTGGTTCTTACAGCATGGAAGGAGTGTTAAATTCTTATTTTCAGCATGCTGACTCTGACTGCTGCCTTTGTGCACTCAGGAGTGTATGTCCAGGAGTCGATATCACAATTCTTATTGAGCCAGGTAGTGGCCACTATCAGCCCAGCACCCAAGAACACCACCGTGTCTTCCTCAAGGTCCTCCCAGATTCACCTTTCCTCTGTGTTGTAAAGAGATCATGGTATATCATGAATCCACCAGCTCTCCACCTCCCAGTATATTGAACAATAGACCCACAGACACACAATCTCCTAGTAGAGTCCAGATTCAGAAAATTGGGCAGCAACTTCATATTCTTCTTTCTCATAGTGCTGTGCAGGATACAGAATCAGAAAGATGAGAAACTAAGCCCAAGGGGTAGCACCATACTAGATTGAATTACAATTTATCAAATATTCATGCTCCTCTCCCTGTTGGTGGAGTCGACATCCCTGCCCACTGACTGAGACATGTGACTTGCTTCGATCATTGGAATGCCTGCAGATGTAAGGTGAGCAGTAGTTCTCAGTGGGCTGTGTGCTTGGCCCTTGCTTGTGCTCCTCTGATCCATATGGTCTGAGGGTTGCTGGATCCAAGAGAAGGTGGAGAACTGTGGAGCAGACCCAAGCCCAAAGCTTGGAGACAAGCCCTGGCTGACCTGCAGCCTGAAACCCAGCTAGCCAGCCTGCATATAGGCTTGTAAGTGAGAGAGGATGCTTGCTGCTGTAAACCACTGGGTTTTGGAGTTTTTTGTTATGCAACATTTTTTTGACAATTGCTGACTAATCCATATATTAAGTCATTTAATTCCCACACCATTGTGTGAAGTGGGTGATGTTACTATCTCCACTTTACAAAGGGGGAAACCATATGCTGGGTGAGAGTAATATTTACTAAAATGTTTTGCAATGGATGATAGCCAGCTTCAAGGTTATGCAGTCACATAGCATCGCACTGAGTAAAGCTCTGCACTTGATCTAATATTCTGTTGTTGGCTTCTTCACATTTTTAATAATTTCATCTTTGAACCTGTGTTTTGTATGTGAAGTCCGAGGAGCCAATGAGTATGCATGTCAGCAAAGGAGATATGCATAAAATGGATGTCCTTCCCACTCCTTGCCCCTTCATTTGCATGTAGCATTCCTGATGCCGCATGAGCATAGAATTCTGGTGGACTCACAGTACATGGCAGTTCAGCAAGATGAAAATGGTACCTAAGTATAATGTAATAATTTTTCGTCTAAATCTAAGTAAGTCAGGGCTCTGGCAGCCCTGGAAGGTCTTGCTTTCTGTTTGAACCAGAACATGTTTTAAACACGCAAAGAAGGCAGTGATGTTCTAAGAAACACAATCAAGAAACCCTATCTTGTCCTTTTTTATTCATGCTACTTCCCTTTATCAGCCGACCACTTATGCTGAAAATGAAGGTGTAAAAGGAGAGGGAAAGACTGGGCAATCCATATTTCCTTTTTCTTTTAGTTTTTCCTTACTCAGCTATTATGCAATTTTGAAAATTCCACGTAAAAGTTAAGTGCTCTTATATTTGTATTTTATTCCTGCACTATACAATATATAGATGAATGGCAAAATTCAAATAATTTATAGTTGTTTTTGTTTTTTGACATTTACCATTTTTAAGCATACAGGTTGCACAAAAATGTGAATATGCTTAACACTACCAAACTGTATACTTTTTATAAATTTTATGTTATGCCTATTTTACCACAATTTTAAAAAAAAATCAATTCCCGCAAAGACTTTACATGCTGTAGACCCTGCTGATGTCTGGAAACACACCTCTTTTCTATCTATCCCTTGCTCTCTCTCTGTTCCAGCCATACCAACCTCCTTGCTGTTCACTGAACATGCCAAGCTCATTCCTACCTCAGGACCTTTGCTCATGCTGTGTCCTCTGCCTGGAATAGTTTTCATGGCCAAATCCTTCCTTCCAACTGGGACACAACAATTTGCAGTTTTATCTTTACTAAGGACAATAGCAAATAGCAAATAAAAACCTATCATGACAAGTCAATAGAGAGACCACAGAAGAAGGGGAAAACGCTTTGTACTTAAGCACATTTAATAACATTTTTCCTACTTTTTGAACAAGGGGTTTATGTTTTCATTTTGGCCTGGGCCCTGAAAATTATGTAGTCAGTCCTATGTGGAATAATAGCTCAGTGAGACTGTAAAAAACTATTATAAACAGATATTTTTAAATAATTTTTTTTATTTTTTATTAACATATAATGTATTATTAGCCCCAGGGGTACAGGTCTGTGAATCACCAGGTTTACACACATCACAGCACTCACCATAGCATATACCCTCCCCAATGTCCATAACCCAACTACCCTCTCCCTCCTCCCAGTCCCCCGGCAACCCTCAGTTTTATTTGTGAGATTGAGTCTCTTATGGTTTGTCTCCCTCCTGATCTTATCTTGTTTCATTTATTCCTTTCCTACCTCCCAACCCCCTCACGTTGTCTCTCAACTTCCTCATATCAGGGAGATCATATGATAATTGTCTTTCTCTGATTGACTTGTTTCATTCAGCATAATATCCTCTAGTTCTGTCCACATCATTGCAAATGGCAAGATTTCATTTCTTTTGATGGCTGCATAGTAGTCCATTGTGTGTGTGTGTATATATATATATATATATATATATATATATATATATACCACATCTTCTTTATCCATTCATCATGTACAGAAAATTTTAAAGGACTCTATAATTACACTATTCATTACAAACAAAACCACTAATCACATGTGATGATTTCAATTCAAGCTTAAATTAAGGAAAATTAAAAATTCAATTCCTCAGTTGCACTCAAGTGTTCAAAAGCCACAGGTGGCTAGTGGCTACTATATTGGACACCACAGACATAGGACATTTCTATCACTACAGAAAAGTTTATCAGAAAAAAAAAGAAGAAAATTCTATCAGGCAATACTGCTCTATAGTTTAAATAATTTAGAAAATGCTGAGTTAAAGAACATTAGTTAGATTTCTTTAATCCAGAATTTTTCAAAACCTTACATTTGCTGAAATGAATCTCCAGATGGAGGATATAGCATGAAGTATTTCCAAATGTATTTAATCAAAATTTTCTTTTCTGAAAAACAGTGAACCTCTGGTTCAGAGCTTTCCTTTTAAAAAAGGAAAAAATATTAAGGATTTGAAATCTAAAAGATAATATACAAATTATTAATAAGTTGAAAGATAGTTTAAATAGGGGAGTGAGAATCTTATTTTATAGAACTGATGCTCTCTGGAACTAGTTCAGTAAAATCCTTCTCTGGAGAAAAATTGAGATGACTACGTTGCTTATTAAATCTTCTGAATTAATTTCTTGTAATAAAAACATTGGTTCCACTATCTACCAATATAACTTACAGCATAGATACATTTCAAAAGCTTCATAGTAAGAAAAAGAAACAAGACACAAAATCCTATATACTGTATGACATTCTAAAAAACACAGAAATATAGGGATAGAAACCAGATCTCAGACTATGTTGGGGGAAGAGATTGAATATAAAGGGGAATTTTTCAGGGTGGTAAAGCTATTCCATACCTTCATTGTAGGACTAATTATATGATTTTACATGTCGGCAAAAAATTTTAATCATCTGTTCCCCCAACCTCCCAGCCCTGACCCTTCAAAACCCTCAGGTTGTTTTTCAGAGTCCATAGTCTCTTATGGTTCGCCTCCCCTTCCAAAATTTTTTTTTTAATAAAAATATAATGTATTTTTATCCCCAGGGGTACAGGTCTGTGAATCGCCAGATTTACACACTTCACAGCACTCACGATAGCACTTACCCTCCCCAATGTCCATAGCCCCCTCCCCTTCTCCCAATCCCACCTCCCCCCAGCAACCCCCAGTTTGTTTTGTGAGATTAAGAGTCATTTATGGTTTGTCTCCCTCCCAATCCCATCTTGTTTCATTTATTCTTCTCAGGTGGTGGGTAATGGGGAGGGCACGTTTTGCATGGAGCACTGGGTATTGTGCAAAAAGAATGAATATTGTTACGCTGAAAAAATAAATAAAATGGAAAAAAAAAGAAGAAAAAAAATTTTAATCATATTGCACACCTGAAAGGGGCAATTACACTGATGTAAGTTATTATCACTATAAATCTGACTTAAGAAAATATTCCTGTGTATTTCTATCACTGTATTGTATCAATAAAGCTGACAAACTTCAGAAGTCATGTTGGAAGTGCAGAAGCTAATGGATATCTCAAACTAATTTAAAAATTCTGAAAAATTCTTTTCTTAATTAAGTTTGTATTTTAATTCCAATTTGTTGACATATAGTGTAATATTAGTTTCAGGTGCACAATATGGAGATTTATCATACATACATCGTCCAGTGCTCATCACATGTGCACTCCTAAATCCCACCACCTATCTCACCCATCCCTCCACCCACCTCCCCTCTGGTAACTATCCGTCGGTTCTCTATCATTAACAGTCTGTTTCTTGGTTTCTCTCTCTCTCTCTCTCTCTTTTTATTTCTCTTTGCTGAAAGAAACAAATGCATATATGTGGAACAAATAAATTCCACATATGAGTGAAATCATATGATATTTGCCCTTAAATGCTGAGAAATTCTTGAGTCACTTAAAGAAGGACACCTCAGTGTGGAGAACAGATGGGGTGCTAAAGAATAGAAGCTGATAGTGAAAGAGGACCAGGCGTAAAGAAGGGGGCACTGGAGGGGAAGCAAGGATTTGGTTTTTTATTTTATCTTTTCTCTCCCCTACACAGCCCTGGGTGCACTGCATGGGTTGTCCTTGTGCCATCACGAAACAAACAATCAAAAAATGTAGGAGATTGAGAACATACTAGGGCATGGCTGGAAAAAAAACAGGTGGTACTAGAGTCCACTTGGGATAGGAAGCAGGTGCAGGTAGACTGGTTGACCTTATACATTTCTTCCTTTCTCCACCTTCTAGATCTCAAGTACTTCATGGTTATAGTTCAAGAAGGAGGGTTTTTAAAAGGAGCAGTCCAAGGCAGAGAAACAGATTCTAACTTAAGGCTTTGTACCCTGAGGCATATGCACACCCCAATACCGTTATCCCTACTCTCTCCAAGAAGAAAAACTCATCAGCAAGGCCTATTTCATCCATTCCTTTCACAATCATAATAATATAGGCAGCCTTTTGTAGAAAGCTCTGGCAGTTTCCTATAAACACACCTACTCTATAATCAAGCACTTCCACTCCTAGGTATTTATCTAACAGAAATAAAAATATATGTCCACAAATGCACTTGTACAAGAATATTTGTAATAGTCTAAAACTACGAACATTCTTGTGTTCATTAGTATGAGAATGGATAAACAAAATGTAGTACATCTATACAATGATGTGCAAGTCAGTAGTAAAAAGAAAATGAACAGCTACATGCAATCATATGGATGGAACTAAAAAAAATATGAATGGAGGAAGTATTAGCAAAAAGAAAAAAAATTCACTTATTCATTCAATGCAATCCCTATCAAAGTACCATTGACATTTTCACAGAGCTAGAACAAACAATCCTAAAATTTGTGTGGAACCAGAAAAGACCCCAAATTGCCAAGGGAATGTTGGAAAAGAAAAACCAGCTGAGGCATCACAATGCCTGACTTCAAACTATATTACAAAGCTATGGTCATTAAGATAGCATGGTACTGGCACAAAAACAGACACTATATACCGATGGAGCAGAACAGAGAGCCTAGAAATGGACCCTCAACTCTATGGTCAACAAATCTTTGACAAATCAGAAAGAATATCCAATGAAAAAAAGACAGTCTCTTCAATAAATGGTGCTGGGAAAATTGAACAGCCACATGCAGAAGAATGAAACTGGGCCATTCTCTTACACCATACACAAAGAGAATTCAAAATGGATGAAAGACCTCAATGTAAGACGGAAATCCATCAATATCCTAGAAGAGAACACAGGCAGTAACCCCTTTGACCTCGGCCTCAGCAGCTTCTTGCGAGACATGTCTCTGAAGGCAATGGACACACAAGCAAAAATGAACTATTGGGACTTTTTCAAGATAAAAAGCTTCTGTATGGCAAAGGAAACAGTAAAAAACTAAAAGTCAACCTATGAAATGGGAGAAGATATTTGCAAATGATATTATTGTTGAAAGACTGGTATCCAAGATCTATAAAGAACTTACCAAACTCAACACCCAGAAAGCAAATAATCTAGCCAATAAATGGGCAGAAGACATGAGCAGACACTTCTCCAAAGAAGACACAGAAATGGCTGACAGACCATGAAAAACTGCTCCACATCACATGCCATCAGGGAAATACAAATCAAAACCACAATGAGATACCACTTTATACTAGTTAGAATGGCTGGTTACAACAGACATTGGCAAAGATGTGGAGAAAGGGGAACCCTCCTACACTGTTGGTGGGAATGCAAGAGTGGTACGGCCACTCTGGAAAACAGTATGGAGAGTCCTCAAGAAGTTAAAAATAGAGATACCCTATGACCCAGCAATCACACTACTAGGTATTTACCCCAATGATACAAATGTAGTGATCCAAAGGGGCATGTGCACCCCAATGTTTATAGCAGCAATGTCCACAAGAGCCAAACTATGGAAAGAACCTAGATGTCCATCAACAAATGAATGGATAAAGAAGATGTGGTTCATATATACAATGGAATATTACTCAGCCATCAGAAAGGATAAATACCTACCATTTACATGGACATGGATGGAAATGGAGGGTATTATGCTAAGTGAAATAAGCCAATTGGAGAAAGACAATTATCATATGGTTTCACTCATATGTGGAATATAAGAAATAGCACAGGGGATCATAGGGGAAGGGAAAGAAATCTGAGTGGAAGAGATCAGAGCAGGAGACAAACCATGAGAGACTCTTGACTCTGGGAAACAACCTGAGGATTGTGGAAAGGGAGGTGGGTGGGGAGATGGGGTAACTGGATGATGGACATTAAGGAGGGGACGTGATGTGATGAGCACTGGGTGTTAAATGCAACTAATGAATCACTGAACACTGTATCAAAAACTAATGATGTGTTTATTCTATTTTGGCTACCTGAATTTAAATTTAAAAAACGCGGTTACTATCTGACTGCCATTTTATGAAGTTCTAAATCAAACAAAACTAAATTATGATTAAAAAAATCAGAACGGTGGTTGCCTTTGGGGTGGTGATGGAGAATTGACAGGGAAGGAGCATGAGAGTATCTTTGGGGATGAGAGAAATGTTCTTTATCTTAATAGTGGTTAGGTTACATTGGTGTATGCATGTCAACAATCATAGAATGATAAAGTAAAATGTTGTTCATTCTACTCTATGTAAAGCTTAAAGACCGTAAGTAAACTGTTAAACTCTAGTTGCTTATGTGCATGCTGAACTATTGTGGATCAAATATAGAGTTTTCTACAACTTACTTTTAAAATGTTTGAAAATTGAGGTAGACAGATGTGTGAGAAAGCAAATATACAAAAATTAGCAATTGTGGAATCTATGTGGCAGATACATACATGTTCAATATAAAGTTCTTTGAAGTTTTCTTAGATTTGAAAATTTTCTTATTAAAAATTCAGGAAAGTTTGATGTTTAACATGCAAAAACAAGCAAAGGAATAGGAAATCAGGGTACTTTCACTTCTGGTACTGACACACTAGGTCATTTGGACCAAGCCTGAGGTTGGCTGAGAATAATTAGAGAATTGGTATGGCATATTAAAAAAAAATATTCTGCTCGAAGGCATCAGAGAGCTAATACATCATTGAAGATACAGGAAAAGAAGGAATTCCTGAAAGGCTGGTTAGTCAAGCATATAGAGGCACTTCTAATCCTAAAAACATATGGAAATTGTAATAGAGGTTGTCGAGATGCTAAAAGCTGAGAAGATTTTTTTATTAAAATCTTATTTATTATTTATAATTTATAAATAGATTTATAAATTTATAAATAAGATTTATAAATAAATCTTATTTATTATTAAATCTTATTATGATGCTAGAAGGCTAAAAATGATAGCCCAGAGGCCAGCAAGAGGGTTTACTAAGTCTTGACATTTAGAATTACAATCCAAAGAGTAACACTTAAAAGCAAGTGTACCAGAAATAAACAGGTCTTTCCAGAAATGAAGTCCAGGTTAGGATCATCTCAATCACTGAGACTGCATGAAGGTGAAATGGGATTTCTATTCCCCCCGACCACCAAACAGAAGAAAACGAATATAATCTCTTTAAAGGGAGACCATATATACTAATTCTTATATTATTTGTAAGTTTTTCATTCCTATATATGCAAATGATTCTATATTTTCACTCATATGTATATGAATGTCTGCTACTCAATGAAAATTAACTAGGGATTTGGACTTTTTTGGTCCAGGTGTAGTAACAGGAACTGAATCTACCCTGTTACATGAAACAACAACAACAGAAACGGCCAAAACACATGAAGTACTGGTTTTCACGCCCCAGGACTTGAGGCAATGAGGGACAGTGATCACCAAAGAGATGAGCAACAAATGAGGAGAATCCTGTAACTGCCATAGCCTACTGTCTTGGCAGAGTTTCCAGACAGCAGCCAGACAGGAGAACATGAGCAGAGCCCAGCAAACAGGCTCTAAATGGAAGTATACTATTTGTCTTAGTCCATTCAAGCTACTATAATGGAATACCACAGCCTGGTGGTTTATAAACAACTGAAATGTATTTCTTACAGTGCGAGGAGCTGCGAAGTCCAAGATCACGGCACCAGCAGATTCAGTGCCTGCTTTATAGTTCATAGATGGCTTTCTTTTCACTGTGTCCTTGAGTGGTTGAAAGAGCATATAAGGTCTTGGGAGTCTCTTTTAGAAGGACACTAATCCCCTTTAAGGACACTAATCCCTCATAATTTAATCATATCCCAAATATCATCACATTGGGGATTGGGTTTCAACATATGAATTTGGTGGAGGGACATGAACATCCCCTTTATAGCACTACTGTAATGTTCTTATACTGTGCAAGTAGGATGATGCCACTTGAATTAGACTGATAAGGTGAAGATATATGCTGTAAACACTAAACCAACACTACTATGATGTAACAAGTTATAGTTAATATGCCAACAAAGGGGGTAGCATGGATAACTTAATCGAAACAAAGGCAGAAAAAAGCAATGTGGGAAAGAAGAACAAATGGGACAAAGATCATATTAAATGTAAATACTCTAACCACATCAATTATAAGGTAAATATTTCAGATGAGGGGGAACCCAAGAAAACAAACAAATAAAAAAAAACATGACCTGATTAGATGTTGCCTATAAGAAACATACTTTTTTTTTTCTTTGCTCAGTATTTTACTGAAGTAAAATGAAGAATTCTACCTTCAGTATGCAGGGGTCATTGTCCTACTTCAATGTGACCTCTTCTCTCCCTTTAGTGGTGGAGTTTATTCTGTATTCTTTAAACTAAAGATACAGATAGGTTAAAAGTAAAAGGATGGGAAAAGATATACCATGATAACAACAATCACAGTAAAACTGATGTACATACTATTAGCAGATAAAATAGATTTTAGAGCAAAGAATTTTATCAACAATGAGGAAGGTCACTTCATAATGATAATGGAGACAACTTATTAAGAGGGCATTACAATTTTACACACTTACATACCCATTAACAGAGTCCCAAAATACATGAACCAAAAGCTGGTAGAATCTTGAGGAGAAATAAGCAACTTCACAGTTATAATCAGATATTTAATATTCCCCTCTAAATAACTGATAGAACAAGTAGAGAAAGATAAGTATGAATATAGAAGATTAGATAAACACTGTCAATCAATTTGACCCAATTAACATTTATAGAACACTTTATTTGGCATAGCAGAATAAATATTTAAAGTATGATCTCTGATCATAATGGAATTAAATTAGAACAGACGCAATTCTAGAAAATGCCCAAATATTTGTTAAAGATCCAAACACTTCCAAATAACTCATGGTCGGGGCGCCTGGGTGGCTCAGTGGGTTAAGACTCTGCCTTCGGCTCAGGTCGTGGTCCCAGGGTCCTGGGATCGAGTCCCGCATGGGGCTCTCTGCTCAGCGGGGAGCCTGCTTCCCCCCCTCCGACCCCCACTAACTCTCTGCCTGCCTCTCTGCCTCCTTGTGATCACTGTCAAATAAATAAATAAAATCTTATTAAAAATAAATAAATAAATAACTCATGGTCAAAGAAAAAATCAAAAGGGAAATGAGAAAGTATTTTGAAGTGATGAAAATTAAAATGCAGCCAAAAAAAACACAAAAAAAAACCAAAAAACAAAACCATAATAGAATGTCACAAAGAATTACTTAGAGGAAAATTTATAGTACTAAAGGACTATGACAGAAAGGAAAAGAGTATACAAAACACAAAATAACAGAAGAAAGGAAACAAACAAAAAAACACCTCAGACTGTAAATCAGAGTAATAGGAAGCAGGAAAACAATAGAAAAATTAGATAAAATGAAAAAACTTGTTTTAAAATGTGGTAGACAGACTTTAAGATGGCCCCATGATCTCAGTCTGCTGTTTTCATGCCATTTTGTAACTCCTCCCGTTGAGTTAATTGGGACCTGTGGCTCTTCTAATAGTATACGGCAATGGTAATGGGATGTCATTCCTGTGATTTTTATATGCCAAAATTGATGGGCTGTGACTCTCATGATTCTGTTACATTTGACATTGTATTAGTTCATCTTGCTAGCAGACATGCTTTCTTTTTACCTTGTTGGATTTCAAGAAGCAAGATGTTTGGAGGCCCACATGGCAAGAAGCTGAGCTCACCATCAAGGAGCTAAGGTTGGCCCCTCTTGCTGGCAACCAGAAAGTCTTGGTTCCTTTGTTTCGCAGCTGCAAGAAGAGAAATTCTGCTAACAACCTAAGTGAGCTTGAAAGTGGACCCTTCCCCTGTTAAGCCTCCAGATGAGAACCCAGCTCTAGCCAATAGTCTAAATGCAGCCTTAAAGAGGATTCAGGTAAACCATATCAAAACCGCTAATCTAGAGAAACAGTGCAATAATAGATGCTCATTGTTTGAAGCCCCTGAATCTGTGGTAATTTGTTATGCAGCCCAGGAAATTAATACATTAGAAATAAAATTGACAGATGTCTAGCCAGCATAATAAAAAAAAAATTTTTTAAGATTTTATGTATTTGAGAGAGAGAGAATGAGAGAGAGCAAGAGAACATGAGAGGAGAGAGATCAGCAGGAGAAGCAGACTCCCTGGCAAGCAGAGAGTCCAATGTGGGCCTCGATCCTGGTACTCCAGGATCATGACCTTAGCCAAAGGCAGTCGCTCAACCAGCTGAGCCACCCAGGCACCCATAATCAAAAATTTAAAAAGAACATACACATTATAAAATCAAGAATAATAGAGGTGACATCAATACCAATTCTACGGGTATTTAAAAAAACAAAGTAATTAAAACAACTTTATGACAATAAATTCAATAACTTAGATAAAGAAATTTTTTGAAAGACACAAACTACCAAGGACTTCCCCCCCCCCAGGTTTTTATTTAAATTCCAGTTAGGTACTATCCAGTGTAATATTAGTTTCAGGAGCTGAATTTAGGGATTCATCACTTACCTATAGCACCAGTGCTCATCCTAACAAGTGCCCTCCTTAATGCCCATCACCCATTTAGCCCTACCAAGCTCTTTTAAGAAGAAAAGGATAATCTGAATAGTCCTATCTCTAATAAAGTATGTTCCTTTGTAGCTAAAAACCCTTCTATGAGTAAAACTGTTACTGAACCCAAAGTTCAACTGCTTGTTTCTTGAAAGGCCAATACTCAAGAGACTAGTTTTGACTGGAAAGGAATTTGAACTTTGTTCAGCAATCCAGCCACCTGGGGAGAAGGCAGATTCTTGTCCAAAAGGCAACTCCCGAGTTTCTGCCTGGCCCAAGGATTTTAAAGGGAGTTTAAGGCAGTTAGTCATTAAAGGAGTGCAGTGGTCTGCAACATTTCTTGATTACATGCAGACCCGATGGTGCCAGCTACAAACATTATTTCAGTGCTTGGCTTGTGCAGGAGGTTAAGTTCTTGTTTTGTGATATGAAGGAGTATTCTGTTCTTTCTGCAAATGCGGGCAAGGTCTGCACATCTACTACACAAAGGGAGGTTAGTAGAATCATCCGTATGACCTAAGAGAAAGAAAAACATTTTACTAAAAAAAAAAAAAAAAATACTGCTACTCTAATCAAATGGCTGAGGCAGCTTCAAACAGATTTGCTAGCCTCTGCAACCTGGGAAAGTTCTGGTCCTTCACGCCTCATGACTACTGGTCTGTCTGCTATAAATTCAGAGACTTAGGTTAGCAAGTAACCAGTGTGTTATCCTGAAGCAAGTTAACCTTCAGACCATTTGGAGTGCTGTTACAAAAATCCGGGCCCCAGTGACTTCACTTGTGAATTCTACCAAACATCGAGGGACAAAATAATGCCAATTCTACACAAATTCTTACAGAAAGTTTAGGAGGAGGAAATGTTTCCAACTCATTCTATGAAGTCA
This sequence comes from Meles meles, assembly GCF_922984935.1. Lineage (NCBI taxonomy): Eukaryota > Metazoa > Chordata > Mammalia > Carnivora > Mustelidae > Meles > Meles meles. The sequence goes on from NC_060072.1 coordinate 103,046,364, forward strand.
GCATTATTTAGATTTCAAAATCAGATAGAAGATATTATAAGAAAAGGAACTACAAAAAAAAAAGAAAAAGGAACTATAAACCAATATCTTCATAAACATACTTACAAATGTATTCAAAACATATGGTAAATTAAAACAAACAGTATGTAAAAAAGATATTTATTATGACCAAGTGGGGTTTAATCCAGAAATGAAAGGCTGGTTTTTTCAAGAATTATGAAAAGTTATAAGATTGTATTCTACTTATAAAACTGATGAGTTTGCCTGCTACATTTTCATGAGTCCTGACACAAGACACAAGACTCTTTAGCAGAGGCAAAAGATTTTAATACTGCAGAGAAAGTACCAAAACTTCATGCTCACATCAATGTTCTTTGATTTCCAAGTCCTAAAGGAATGTTTCAGAGAGCGCCTTGGGCATGAAGTCGTTTTGCATCACATCTGAGGAACCCTGAACTTAGGGAATCCAATCTTTAATAATTGACTTTAAGTAAGCATGCCCAAACATTGTCCTGGAGAAAAACATTGCCAGTAAGCAAAACTGAATTTTGCTCCAGTGAGAGCCACTTTCTCTAGCTTCCAAAACTATTTACTGCACAAACACCCTTGAAAAGATAGCTCAGAGCAATAGGACACTTAGTGCCGCTGCTCCCCAAATGTGCTGAAATATGAGAAGCTTATGGAGAATTCTCTCCCAGCAGTTTTCACATTCAAAAATCATTGACTGGTTTGCCTTTGTTTAGGCAAAAAGTTCATTGGTACAATACCAAAAACACAATCCATAAAAGAACCTAATAAATAGGACTTAATCATAATTAAGAATACCTGCTCTTTGAAAGACGCTGTTAAAAGAACAAAAAACACAAGCCCCTGGAAGAAAATATTTATAAATTGTTATCTTATTTCAAAATAAGAAAACAGATTAATCAATGAAACATGGCCAAAAGATCTGAACAAATAGACACTTCACCAAATAAGATACGTGCATAGCAAATAGTACTCTAAAGGATGTTCAGTATCAGGGCGCCTGGGTGGCTCAGTTGGTTAAGTTTCTGCTTTCAGCTCAGGTCGTGATCTCAGGGTCCTAGGGTCAAGCCCCGTGTCAGGCTCCCTGCTCAGCAGGGAGTCTGCTTCTCCCTCTCCCTCTGCCACTCCATCCCATTTGTGCTCTTGCTCTCTCAAATAAATCAATAAAATCTTTTTTTTTTTAAATCAAGGGTATTCAATATTGTTAGTCATTAGGAAATACAACTAGAAACCATAATGAGATACATTGCACACCAAATAGGATGCCTACAGTTTAAAAGATTGACTATACCAGGCACCGGGGAAGATGAGGAGCAGCTCCTGGTTGGAATGTGAAATGGCACAAAGTCTTTGGGAAACACTTCGGCAGTTGCTTAAAAAGTGGAGCACACGCCAAACGTCTGACACAGCCATTTACTCCTAAGTGTTTCCCCAATAGGAAAGAGGGATCATGTCCATACAAAGACTTCTCCATGGATAGTCATAGAAGTTTTACTTTTAATAGTCAAAAACTGCTTAACAGTAAAAAAAAAAAAAAAAAAAAAAAGGTTACTTATCCCAATAATCCAACTCTTCTGTATCTACAAAAGGGAACTGAAAACTCCTATTCACACAAAAACCTATACCAAAAGATTTATAGCCACTCTGTTCAGCATCACTGAAAATTGGAAACAACCCAAATATCCTTCAACAGGTGAATGAATAAACAAACTGCGGTACATCCAACAATGAAATACTACTCAGAAATGAAAAGGGAAAATGGGTATCTTGAGGAATACGGCTGATTCTGAAAGGTGCTATGCTGACAGGAGCCCCTCTGTGAAGTTCATGTACTTTATGTTTCCACATAGTTGACATTCTGGAAAAGGGAAAACAGAAGTAACACACAAGAGATCAGTGGTTTCCAGGGGCTGGGGGTTCAGGAGGGTGGGACTATAAAGTGGCAGCAGGAGAGAGTTTGGGTTTTGTTTTTTTTTTAACTGTTCTGTATACTGATTGTAGTCAAATCTACAACTCCATTAAAACTGGTAGAACTGCACATCAGTAAGCAAACTAACAGACAAACAGAGGTAATAGATACCCAAACCCTATCCCTTTCCAATTATTTTACTATGATTTGCTGTATCTATGGTCTTGAGCTTATTTTTGTCTTTTGTATCTGTTTGAAGAAAATACTATAAAATGTTGTTACTGAATCTCTCTTTCCAGCTCACGTTCGGGGATGACACACTAATAACTTGGCACCAGCCACCACGGGAGCATTATAATATGGAAATTGACAGCTGCTTCAAATCAGGGTTTGGTTTTTGAAGGGTTTTTGGAGAGCTGACCATTGAATATTTTTATCGGCTTACCACTGCCACACCCTCCTCCCCAACCCTACCTCACCCCCCATATTACTGGATATCATTTCAGTGGAATGCTGGAGCTCCCAGCATTTTCAGAACCTACAGAAAATTTACCTTTGTCCTTGATATGGCTATTATACAAATCTGTAAAATTTAAATGAACTTGTCCAGAACTGATGGCAATGCAAATGATTCTTGTCTCTGGACATGCAAATGGCCTCTGTCCAATAGAGAGGCAACTGTCCTCTGTGTGGAAAGGTTGGGACCTATTTCTGAGTTTATTTTGGTATTCCTAACTATAAATGTGTCTGTTCTTTGGATTCTCTGCTAAAATAGTTGTAACCACTTTTCTGGTTTGCTCATTTAATTAAAGATGAAAATAAAATTTTGAATGTGTTCATTTTACATTCTCTTAAGAGTCTAGTTTTAGTTGTTTTTGAAAATTATTTTTAATAGCATGCTGTTTGGTCTGCAGCATTTGACGGCCTTTAAAACCCCTTGTTAGGAATGTCTACTTTGTTCCAGTGAGATTATTTTAAACTCCAGCCCTCTCTACTACACAGTTGTCCTGATAGAGTTAAGCACTCTATCCAGAATGGGGTACTTTTCTTATGGAAGGTACCACAGTGCAACAGACCCAGACTATGCTGTCCTAGTTCTGCGGGGTGAAATTTCAGGAAACTAGCTCTACAGAAGTGCTATGATGGGACTGTGTGCAAGTAGCCAGAATTAAGGTTGAGAGAGCTTTGGTAATCTGTCTTTGATCCCAGTCAGAGACTCACAGCAGGGATGGGAGCCCTGCTTTGTTGAATAATATTTCATGATACTAGGGAGACTGATGATGATCAAATTACCCACGCTTCTATGGGAAAGGATGGCTACTTACCCAATATCATTCATTAACCAATAACAAACGACCTTTCCAAATTCCTTTTCCCTGGAATATTGACAAAATTCTCATTCAGATATTGTTTTTGCCTCTATTTTTTACCATTGACTTTTTAGCTATTATCTCTTAGATCAGGCAGTTGTGGTTCTGACATTTGCTGTGGTGTGTTGAATTTCTTCTAAACATGTGTTTTCCTGGCCTTAAGGCAATAATAAATCAGGGCCTAAAATTTATTGTAGTTTCCAAAATTATATATATTTGGTAATCCAAAAGGGGATAATTGTTTTTATTACATGAGAATTCCCTAGGGGAGTTCATAGCAGGGCCATTGTTATTGTTTCTTAGATAAACGATTTCTGGTCTCTCCTAATTTAGCCAAATTACTGATAAAACTTCCCACTGGGATATATAATATCATGGAATATAGACAATGCCAGCTTTTCAGTTACAAAGAAAACTCAATTTATTAATTTTCCTTAGAATGACAACTGATTTAAAATTTTTACTCTGAAATGATTAATTAAATAAGTTTTAATGTTACCTTATTCTATCAAGGAAACTATACTGCGATGATTAACAAAACCACTCCTAATTTGTATTTCTATAATCAAAGGGAGAGCACGTTTTTATGTTCAAATTCCATTACTTTGTGACAATAAGCAGTTTTTCAATTTCATATTTCTTTATCTAATGAAATAGAAATAATACCTACTTCTCAGGAGGTTATGCTTGTATGTTTCTGTTGGGGTGTTTGGTTTTGTCTTCTTTTTTAAGATCAGGGATAATGCATATAAGGCTATAAAACAGAGTCTGGAAACATTTTAATAAATAATTATTATGGAAATTTAATTTTCTTATACTTTTATGGAATTTGAGGCATTTATGGTTTTTCCATGTTATAAGATTAAAAACAGAGGTAATAACCTATTAGTATATTTTTCCCCTGAGAGAAAACAGACCCATAAAACATATTCAAATTGGGAAGGAAGTACATAGAATAATAAATAAACCTAGGTCATAGCTAAATTACCTTGGGATCCTAGGGAAACTTGCTCCAGGAAGGCCCCAAGCCTTCCAAGGATCAGTACCAAGATCCAAGTACTTGGTAAAAACTTAGCACTCTCAAAGCTCTGAGTTCTTCCTAACCTCTATGAGGCCAATTAAAAAGGCATATATGAGCAGCAATGTCTACAATAGCCAGACTATGGAAAGAACCTAGATGTCCATCAACAGATGAATGGATAAAGAAGATGTGGTATATATACACAATGGAATACTATGCAGCCATCAAAAGAAATGAAATCATGCCATTTGCGACGACGTGGATGGAACTAGAGCGTATCATGCTTAGTGAAATAAGTCAATCGGAGAAAGACAACTATCATATGATCTCCCTGATATGAGGACATGGAGAAGCAACATGGTGGGGTAGGGGGATAGGAGAAGAGTAAATGAAACAAGATGGGATTGGGAGGGAGACAAACCATAAATGACTCAATCTCACAAAACAAACTGGGGGTTGCTGGGGGGAGGTGGGATTGGGAGAGGGGGAACGGGCTATGGACATTGGGGAGGGGAGGCGAACCATAAGAGACTATGGACTCTGAAAAACAACCTGAGGGTTTTGAAGGGTCAGGGGTGGGAGGTTGGGGCAACCTGAGGGTTTTGAAGGGTCAGGGGTGGGAGGTTGGGGGAACAGGTGGTGGGTAATGGGGAGGGCACGTTTTGCATGGAGCACTGGGTGTTGTGCAAAAAGAATGAATATTGTTACACTGAAAAAATAAATAAAATGAAAAAAAAAGGCATATATGAGAGTTAATCCTTTTAAAAACAGAAGTCGTTTTAAAAGCATAAAGCAGACAAAATTGAGATTATAGCACAGTTCTTTCCTTAACCTATGCTTTCAAGCCTTTGTCCTGGGTGCAGGACCCTCTCCATGGCTGTGGTTCTGAAAGTTTGTTACTACGTTTGATATAAAGACAATAATGTATTGGAATGAGCAATTATCAAACAGATTTTTAGCTATCTGGATGTGCGAGGTCCCAAGATCACTGGTTCATAGAAGACACAAAAAACAAGGTCCAAGATCTTAAGCATGATGCTTTGTGCATGGTTTCACTTTGGCCAATTCCTAATCCTGACATATGTAGAAATAAGTGATACCCACAGCCATAGAAATTTGTAGAATCTCTGATTTTTTTTTTTGCCTTTTTTGTTGCCTTTTCAAATTTTTGAAGATATCCCTTTGTTATGTATTTACTGGCATAAGAACTTCAGATTTTATTATGTTCATCTAGAAAGAGAAATTTGAACTTTTCAAGTGGGTTGGCGTGGTTGATAACTGCTTCGTTAACATCGCCCTATCCGTGCTTCTATCCCAGACACTTTATGAATTTAGCTAATAAAAAGACAATAATAACAATCAACATAAACAATAGCACATATATGAGAAGTGAGCATTTCAAAGATCATTATAAAGTGTTTAATCTTATAGTAAAAATAGTTAGATTCAAACATCAAGATGTAAGATTTTGTGGATTTAAGTAAATACCTTTCAAACGCAGATCCCATGAAAATTGTCATTTTCTTGAAAGAAAAACTAAGATAATTGAGAGATAAACCCTGATACCTAGTTTTATACATTGGAGGCTGCCCAGTACCAAGCTCACAACACTCATCTAGTCATTGCTTCAACATAAATTTAACTGAGGACCCAGCACATAGGATACTTTGCTTGTAGGAGTCTTCAGCCCCAGCTGTGCATGTAAATCAATGGGAGAGGAAAGAGAAAGCTGAAGTCAGTAGGACAGCAAGAAAGGGATTAATCTTGCTATTGAAGCCAACACCTGCAGGCCAGTTGGGTGGCACATGTCAAGTATTTATAGGATCAGCGGAGTCGTGAATAGGAGGTTCACTTGGGCTGGTATGGAATTGTGACTGAGGAAAGTAGTGCTGAAGATTAGTTTGTTCAGCCAAGGTTACAATGGGGAGCAAGCCCTAAGCTCCACTGAAGACCTGACAAGAGATCAGGCAGAATGGTCTATCAAAGAGGGAAGTGGGTTACTGACAACAAAGTTAAAGTCCAACAGGACAAGTGGGCTAACCTGGTTGCTCCAGAGACATGGAGAAAGAAGAGAGAATGCCAGATCTGGAAAACTCAAGATCATCTTGTATGGATGGGCATACAATAAATGGATTTAGGACAGCAAGACAAATTCTGAACCCCACCATGGGATAGATTTGACTCTGCTGAGAGGAACCCCTTGATGATAAAGCAGAACTCTAGCTCAGACCTGAACTCACAGGGAAGAACTTTAGGGAAGGGTCAGGAGAGTCAGGGGCTGATATGCCATTAAGTCGGGATGTTTTTGTCTTGTTTTTTTTTTTTTAAGTCATTTCCTTGTCTGACTGTTAAGCGCCAGATTTATTTTGCTTTAAATCAACTGCTATAATGTGTCTACCAGCCTTCAAATCCGCCCTTATTTTGTGAATTCCTTGTTGTAGTTGACAAGTATAATAAGTAGTATTGCTACAGAAAACCGGATTATACCAAAACTCAAAGATGTACTTTCAACAACCAGTCCCCATATACCCTCTTCCCCTTGTTTCTCTTAGAAATAAAAATCATTCTAATGAGAGAAATTTTTTTTTTGCCTCTGAAGGGAAAGAAGTCCAGTGCCTAACAGATCAAAATTCAATCTCAATCCCTTTATCACCAAAATTTTTTACTCATTCTAAAGCCAAAAAATTCTATAGCGATAAGGAAATCGTTTTAACCCAGTCCTTCATTTCAGAAATAAGGGAAATAAAGGCAGAATAAGAAAGAAGCCACACCACACCAAATAAGGAAAAATTGTTGTCTTGACTAATTTATTAACAGATCTATAAATAGACCTCCTGATTAAAGATGTAAACTAATATATCACACCATCTCATTTTAAATGTATATGGTAGTATTCTTCTGCTGACATTTCTTTTTTTGTGTTCTATTTATATGAGACTATGCTTTTGTGGTTAGAGTATTCTGTTATATAGTTAATACAAAGTAGTTGTAAGATCGGTTTTACAGTGAAATTATATATATTATAATGGTCTGCATACCATAAAAACCAGTGGTCCTTAACCTCTGTCACACATAAGGATTACCTGGAAAGCTCCACAAACCACTGGTGCCTGGTTCCAGCCCTTGAGGTTCTTTAAATGGTCTAGAGAGTGGCCTAAGAATCGGGATTGTTAAAAACTGCTGTAAAGAACCATAAAATGCTTCCCCCTTTTCCTTTTTGAGCTTTATTCTTATTTAATATAAACATTTATTTATTCTTGTTGAATAGAAACATTAAATGCTGGGGCACCTGGGTGGCTCAGTTGGTTAAGCGTCTGCCTTCAGCTCAGGTCATGATCTGAGGTTACTGGGATTCAGCCCCACAGCAGGGTCCCTGGTCAGCAGGGAGTCTGCTTCTCCCTCTCCCTCTGCCCCTCCCCACAGCTCATGCTCTCAGTTAAATAAATAAATTCTTTTTTAAAAAACAAGAAACATTAAATGCTATAAATTTCCTTCTGTATCACCTACAATTATTGTATGTAGTATGTTCATTTAAAAAAGTAATTTTTTCTTTAACCACGCACTATTTATTAGAAAAAAAGTTTTTCATTTTACTTGTAACTATACTAAATACAGGTCTGGGAATACCAAAATTGCCTTTGCATTTTAAATAGTTTTTTTTTCTAAATTATACATATTAAATAAAACACAATATGTATATAACAATAGAAATAATTCCCACTTATTAAACTAAATGAATAATGTTTATAAAACACTATTCTGAGAAGTAAGTTTCATTAAGCTTTATTTTGAGCACAAGTTTGGTCTCATAAATAAGTTTTTAAATAAAAAATGAGATTAAAATTCCTTTTGAAGAGAGGCAATTTTAAAGAATCCCCAGTTTTCTGGTGTATTTCTGGCATTCCAACAGTCGGTTCATTTGAAGTTTGAATTAACCTTAAAGGAATTCATCTCTGTTTTCAGAATGTGAATGTGGATTAAAAAAACAAACAAACAACTCCAGCTGATTAGGAGGGTTAAGTGCTTCTCAAAAGCACAGCTAATCAAACTCTTTTTGGACAGAGAGATAGAGAACAGAACCCAGTAGCACAGGGGTGTGAGCAGAGGGACGTAAAGAGTTCTACTTTCAGCTCCTCAGTGAGGGACAGCAGGGAAGCAAGTTTCTAGCCACTGCAGTGCTTGGAAAATCTTCTTTGATGTGATGACTTGCAAGCCATTTTCTGGCCACTGGGTCGTTGTTATCATTTCAGCCACCATCTCTTTATGTCTTGAGGATCTGGGTTTCTCTTTGTTTACTTCTTTTACTAGAGATGTCATTTCCTCCTTCAAGATCAAGCTCATTCCCTTTAACTTTCCATATGTGTCCACCAAGTTCTGTATTTGTAATGACTCTTTTTCTAGACTGGTATCTTCTAAGCGTGACTCAATAGGTAAATATTCCTTGTGAACAGAACTGAGCATGTCAAAAATTGATGCTCAATTATAAGGTACTCAGACATTCCTTATAGAATCAGCCTCTAACCTGATGTATGAGTCTGACCAAATACAACAGACCCACCAAAAAGCCAATGACCGATACACACACCACTGACTCCCACTGGCGGCTGCTGTGGTTCAGACCTGGTCTCACGTCGTCCAGCAGCAGCTCTGCTACCACTTCTTTTGACTTCCCCAAGATCAGCCGGAAGCCAAGCTCCATAGCGGTTCACAATCCCTCTGTGGCACTGAGGTCCCCCACAGAGTCCCACTAGGTAGTCATAGTTCCAACGGCCTACAACAAACTGCAGAGAACTCCACAGTGCTCTACCTGGAATCCAATTCACACTTGGCAAATGGAACATTCTACCAGTAGAGCTGGTCAAAGTGGAGGATTGCCACCATTATTTTAAAATGGGTTTTCTGCCATATGCCCTCTTTTTACTTTCTCTTTTTAACTTTTTAAATTACAAAATGTTTGTAAAGATTTTACTTATTTATTTGGGGTGGGGAGGGCAGAGGGAGAGCAAGAAGCAGACTTCCCACTGAACAGGGAGCCCCATGCAGCTCGATCACAGGACCCTGAGATCATGACTTGAGCCACAGGTAGACACTTAACCAACTGAGCCATCCAGGCACACCTATTATGAAATATATTAATAAAGCCAATATACATACTGTGAAATTCACATATTTATGTGTATAATATGATGACTTTTGACAGGTTATATTTGTGAAAGAAATGCTCCAATCTAGATTAGAACCTATTCATCACTATGGAAATTTCCCTTGTGCCTCTTTCCCTTTCCTTAGGCCTCAATCGTCCTCCCCAGAGACAATCACCATTCTGATTTCTGTCACCATAAATTCATTTTGACTGTAATCAAACTTCCTATAAATGGTAGCACACAGATGTGTGTAAATACACTCAAAATGAGTGTAGTAAATATACTCAAAATAATGTTTTTGAATTTCATTCATGTTGGTGAATGGAATAGCAGTTCACTCTTTTTAATTTCCCATTATGCCATGTAAAAATATTCAATGATTCCTTTATCCATTTTCCTATTGGTGGCATTTTAATTTCCATTTCTCTTAGGTAAATACCTAGGAATAGAGATGGTTAAAATGTGAAAAACTGCCAGACAGTTTCTCAGAGTGGGTGTGCCATTTTATAGGATTATCTTCAGTGTGTGAAGGGTACATTTGCCTGAATCCTCACCAATATTTGCTTTTTCCCCAGTCTCTCTTTAAACATTAGCCATTTTTATATATATGAATTGATCCTACTGTTTTTTAATTTGCCTTTCCATGTGCCTATTGGCCATTATAAATTCCTGCATGAAAGATGTCTTTGCCTTGTTTAAAAAAAAAACACGAGGCATTTGTCTTATTTTCATTGATTTATAGAAGTTCTGCATATCTATATCCTAGTCATAAGGGTTTATCTCAGATATATAAAATGAAAATATACACTTGCAAACTGTGGCTTTCAGTTTCATTTTCTAAATGGTGTTTTTTGATGTGCAAGAGGTTTTAGCTTTGGTGAAGTGAAGTCCAGTTTAACAATGTGTCCCTCTTATGGTTAGTGCTTAAGTCCTGAGACAATCCTTGTCTACCCCCAAATCGTAAAGATATTCTCCTACCTTTTCTTCCAGATGATTTATAATTTTGACTTTTACATTTGCATCTTGTGTTAGTTTTTGTGTAGTGTGGTACGGAAGGTAGAGCTTATTGACACCTGTTTCTCTTGATTATCAGCCACATTTTCCTAATTTGCATATTTGGTAATTTTTCATACTATTCTGGGTGTTGTGGATAATAAATCATAGAAAATCTGGGTTGTTGGCTTCCTTTAATCGATGTTGTGTGTTACATGGCAGGCAGTTAAGAAGTCACTCCTTTTGACTAGCCTTGGATTTTTTTTTTCTTGTTAGTATAGGCATATTTGCTTTTGTCTTTGGTCCTAGGATATGACCCTTCCTCTTCGGGAGTGAACTTTCTGGAGTTTCAGTAGAATTGTCAGAGGTGCTCCATCTGTTCTCAGCATAGATGAGTGGGCTGGGCTGGCACCCATAGGTCCCTAGCACTGGTCTCTCTGTCATCAGCTTTCAGCCCTGCCATAGCCACCCTCTGCTTGGCCTCTTTGCCCTTGGACACAACTTTGAGGGAACTTCCTGATAAACCTTCTGCTCCCATCCCCACCTCCTCCACAATTCCCCTCTCTGGCATCCTGCCTTATAAATTCCAGCATCCTCGGCCACCCTGGTTCTGCCTCCTTAGCTTGAGGAGACCCAGGGTTCTGTTCAGGCTGCACTCCCAAGTTAGAACTTGCTAGTTCTAACAAGTACCCCTACCTGAGAGCCAGGCCACTCGTCACATGCTTTACTCTCTCAAGAAGCTCAGTTCTAGAGTAGGACTGAAAACAGTCACTTCATATGCTTTGTCTAGTTTTATGTTTGTTTTGGGGGCTACGGGTTGCATTGTGTATACCCCGCCCCCCACCAAACTGAATTCATATGTTGAGGTCCTAATCCCACCCCGCACTTCACAGTGTTATTTGGTAATAGGGTTGTTGCAGATGTAATTCGTGAAGATGAGGTCACAGTGAAGTAGGGTGAGCCCCTTATTCAATTTGACCAATGTCCTTATGAAAAAAGAGATTTGAAGGCAGACAGGCATGCCCAGAGAATGGCGATGTGAAGTGGAAGGCAGAGATCTCTGAGAAAAGGGAGAGCCATCAGAAGCCAGGGGAGAGGCCTAGAAATTTCTCTCCAGGCCCTCAGAAGGAACCAATGAAGGTCTTCGTTGATTTGGGACTTCTAGCCCCCAGACTGTGAGACAATAATTTCTGTTGTTTAAGCTTCCCAGTTTATGGCACTTTATGAAAATAGCCCTAGCACATTAATACACTGCCAGAGAGCTCTGCCCTCAGCGTGACTTTCTTAATGGTACTTGTGGGCCCCTTCCTCTGGGGCACTCTGCATAGGGCCTGGCACCCCACACTCTCTATCTTCAGGCTCCGAAGCTCCTACAACTGCTGCTAGTAATCACAGGAAGACATGGGAAGGCTTTAAATACATCCAGAGATTTCTGATTCTATTTCCAGAGATTCTGCCTAACCTAGTCTGGTATGGGTCCTGAAAACTGATTTCTTTTTGATTACCCCAGGTGATTCTAAGGGTTAGCCAGAGTGGAGAAGCCCTCTCTATACCCTTCAGCACAAGTCAGCTGCCCCATTTCCTTGCAGCCCAGCTTTCTTTAGTTCTAGTCCTTGAGTAATTATTTTTATAGCAGGTGAAATGCATGTATGATAATAGCTTTCATTAAAATAATGTGTTGCCTTTAATTAAAAGTTAAAGTGGTACAGACTGTGAATGTTCTCCATTCAAAAAAATAACTAAAACACAGGTTAGGCCACAAATATTGAGTTCTTCCCATGTTCTAGGCATTCGTATTGACATAGCAATGCAAGAGTGAGCAAGGCAGTCCCAGCCCCTGGCCTCTGGAAGCTTAAATCATGGTGGGTGGAAGCATGCACTAAACCAGGAGACAAAGAGATAGCATGGATAATTGATGAAGGAAATAAAATAATGTAATGGGATAGAGTGACTAAAGGATTGGGAAGGAACTTTACAAGGAGGTCCAGGTGTTGCCTCTCAGAGGAGGTAATATTTACTCTTGGACCAGAAGGAGGAAAATCAGCTTTATGAAGAGCTGGGGGTAGAGCATTCCCAGCAAAAGTCGCAGCTAGTGCAGAGGTCCTGAGGAGAGAACAGACACGGCATATTCAAGAAATAGACAGCGGCTAGGAATGCAACCTAGGAGAACAAGAGAATGAGACAGATCCCATGTCAAGTGAGGTTTATCGTCCAATGTGGTGTGCAAAGTAGTCCCACAAAGATGTTCACACTCTGTAATATCTGAAACCTGTGACTATGACAAAAGGGACTTGGCAGATGCAATCAAGGTTAAGACCTTCCAAGAGAGAGATTATTCTGGATTATCCAGGTGGACCTAATCTAATTATGGGAGCTCCTGGAAGCACAACCCTTTCCCAGCTGGTGGCAGGAGAAGAGGTGAGGCAGAAGGGAAGCCAGAGAGATCGAACACCGGAGAAGGAGGGACAAGGTAGTGAAGCAGGCAGGCAGGCAGCCTCAAGCTGCTGCAAGAGGCTCCCAGCTGATAACCAGCAAAGAAACAGGGACCTTGACCATCCAAACTCAAGGAACTGAATTCTACCACCGACTCATTGGAGGTGAATTCTCCCCCAGTGCGTCCAGGTAAAGGCCCAGGCTGGCCAACATCTTGATTTTACCTTGTGCCACCAAAACAGAGGAATTAGTCAGACCCACCTGGCCTCCTGACTGACAGAACTGAGAGATAATAAATGTGTGGAGTCTGAAGCAGCTAAATTTGTGAGTCACCTCCTATGGCAGCAACAGAAAACCAGTGTAGCCAGACTTTAAGTGGGTTACTTGTTTTTTTTGTTTGTTTTAGTATGGGGTAAGTCCAAACTGAGTCAACACTAAAGTACTCATCTATTTTGGGGCGCCTGAGTGGCTCAGTCAGTTAAGTATCCGAATCTTGATTTCGGTTCAAGTGGTGATCTCAGGGAATGATCTCAATGGAATATTAGGCAGCCATCAAAAAACCCCGAAATCTTGCCACTTGCAACAGCGTGGATGGCACTAGAGGGTATTATGCTAAGTAAAATAAGTCAATCAGAGAAAAACAATTATCATATGAACTCACTGATATGAGGAATTTGAGAAACAAGACAGAGGATCACAGGGGAAGGGAGGGAAAAATGAAACAAGATGAAACCAGAGATGGAGACAAAACATAAGAGACTCAATCTCAGGAAACAAACCGAAGGGTTGCTGCAGTAGAGGGGGATGGGAGGGATGGGGTGTGTGTGATGGACATTGGGGATGGTATGTGCTATGGGGAGTGTGTGGATTGTGTAAGACTGATGAATCACAGACCTCTACCCCTGAAACAAATGTGTTAATAAAAAAACAGAAAATAAATTTCCTCCCTAAATGAAAAGTAACACCCATGTCCTGTGAAAACAATCCAAACAATCCAGAAATGCATTAAGTAAATAATTAATTGTCCTCTCTTCCAACTACTGCTTTCAAAAGGAACTACTATTAACACATTTTTACAAACATATTTTGCTGTAATTTTACATAAATGTATATGAGTTTACGTAAAAATAAGGAGAGGGATAAAGAGCTTTCTATTTCTTTCCAGATGTGGGATCATGCTGCATACATGGAAATCTACTGTATTTTTAAGTGTTCTCAATACTCAGAATAAGTATTCCATAAATCAAATGTACCATGGTTTATTAAAGAATTCCAGATATATGGGCCTTTAGATTGTTTCCAATTTTTAACTATCAGTATTACAAGCAGTGTTGCATAGTAAACTTACATATCCGTGCATGCCCGTGCAAGTATGTCAGTGTGTTCTTTCACACTGTGAGTGCGGAGACAGGAGCGGTATCTGCTCCTTCAGAGCCTGATCCCTCGCATCTCTCCAGGGTCTGGCACCTGTGAAGAATTCAGGATCCACAGGCAAAGAAGGGGGATACCCTTCTGACACGGTGTGAGAGTCCCTAAATACCTTCTGGCCAGAACTCATTTCTTCCCTGGCCTGCTCAAAAGCTTGGAATTCCCAGTATAACCTAATACCCTTAGTAGGCTTCTGCATCCCCTCTCTAGTGGAACTGGGGACCTTACAAAATTTGGGAGTGGTTAATCTACTCTCTATCTAAAACATTGTAGGAATTTACAAATGTAATTTAATCAGCCCATCTTTGCCTTTCAATGCTTGATGCAAATCTTTACAAAATTGTAGTCTATTTTTCTGTCCTTGTGATTTTAGGGAATTAGATCAATTTGCCTTTTTAAACCTGAGATGTTGGGACACCTAATAATCATTCTTGAAGTAACTCCATATTTTGCCTGATGTATAATAGCTTGAAATTTTAGGTACAATGGCCTTCTTTTGTGAATGGCATCGTCTCTCCCTCCCAACTATCCAGTGAGTCAAGCAGGACATAGAGATTTATATATGAGAAAATTGAGATCAGAACCATTAAGGGTCTAACCTAGGACACATGAGGAGAACCATCAGAATCAGTGATAAGTACATCATATGCTGGACTTAGAAGCTATTGGAAATGGGACTGAACTTGAACCGATCTTAGGTATCTTGAGAGGTTTGATACTGGTATTTAAATACTGTTGTTTTTTCTGTACTTATTAAAATATAACAGTGCTGTTTTATTTTTTTCTTATAAAACCAAAGTGTTTTTTAAATTATGTTAATTAAAAGCTCATGATGCTTAAGATAAGGTTTTCCTCTTCTACATACATTGTGACTAAGCATGAATATATGCAGGTTTGTCAGTGATGGGTATACCAGCCATGTTAACAGGGCAAATCTATGGGTCACCAGCAGTAACATTATCAAGAGTTAACTATTCCAATATATTTTTCTGTGTGTTGGCCATCCATGTAGGGTTTATTCGTGTTAACTCATTAAATCCTCCCAGTAGCCATAGGAGGTGAGTGATATTACCATTTCCCTTTTGTACATGAAGAAAATGGAGTACAGAGCCATAAGTAACTTGTCCAGTATCATGGAGCAAGCAAATGGCAGAGCTAGATTATAATAACTCCCCTTAGTCTGACTCCACCGTCCTTACTCTTAAATCACTGGGATATCCTGCAAGGTCAGAATGGCAGTTTCCCACTGTCCTGGGTCATTTTCAAGTGCTTCAGGATGCAAACACTTCAAAATGTAATTTGTAGATAGTCAGTTCAGTGTAAACATAACTCCAGTCAACCCAGAGAAGCCAAAAAAGACATTTGTAAAGATTCAAACAATTTCTTCAAGACCCCTACTCTTAGATGAATCTGACCTAATGTGACTTTCCTGTGAGCCAAGAAAAATAATGGAAGGAATTTATTTAATTTTATTAAGTTTATATTCCTAAGTGAATGAGCTATACAATAAACTACCCATCCTTACCCACTGGATAATATTTCATCTAAGTGTGGCCTTTAAGACAACATTCTCCCTTTATCTCCTAGGGAAAGATTCAGTCACGTGGTCATGGAAAAGTCCTGTTCTTTTCCTCTTGAGACTTACTAGGCTTTACTATGTTTTTATTAGTAAGAGTCATATTTTAAAGGCATTTTTCTTACGTAGTAGTCCATATTTTAACAAACTGAGACCTAATCTTGACAGTGACACTAAAATTTAATGAAGATTTCTCATGTATTTTGGAGTTATGGTACACAGTCTTAAGCTACAGTACCTGGGTTCAAATCTCAGCTGTGCCACCTACCAGCTGTATGGTCTTGGAAAAACTACTTAATTGTCGTGGGTCTTAACTTCTTCATTTATAAAGTAGGGATTTTGACATTAGCATCAGGGTTCTCTAGAGGAACACACTCAATAGGATATATATAGATATATAGAAAGAGATTTATTATGAGAGATTGGTTTGCAATTGGAGGCCGAGAAGTCCCACTATCCACCATCTGCAAGCTGGAGGTCTAGGAAAGCCGATGGTGCAGTTTCAGTCCAACCGCAAAGACCTGAGAACCAGGGGAGCCAGTGGTGTAAGTCCCTGTCCATGTCTGAAAGCCCAAGAACAAGGAGTGCTGATATCTGATGGCAGGAGAAGTGGATGACCAACTCAAGCAAAAAGCAAATTCTCCCTTCCTCTGCTTTTTTGTCCTATTCATGCCCTCAGTGATTATATGACATCCCCCTGCGTTGGTGAAGGCAGTCTTCTTTATTTAATCTCCCAATTCAAATGCTAATCTTTTCCAGAAACACTCTTACAGACACACTTAGAAATAGTGTTTTTACAGCTACCTTATTATCTCTTAGACCAATCAAGTTGATACCTAAAAGTTAACTGTCACACATACCTTAGGAGATTGAGAATTTATTGAGTGCTCTCTATTTTGACCACTGGTCAAAACTCTCTTTTTTTTTAATTATGTTATGTTATTCACCATACAGTACATCATTAGTTTTTTGTTTTTGTTTGGTTTGGTTTTTGTTTTTTTCACATCATTAGTTTTTGTTGTAGTGGTCCATGATTCATTGTTTGCATATAACATCCAGTGTTCCATGCAATGTGTCTTCCTTAATACCCATCATTGGGCTAACATATCCCCCCAACCCCATCCCCTCTAAAACCCTCAATTTGTTTCCCAGAGTCCATAGTCTATCATTGTTTGTCTCACCCTCCGATATCCCCCCTTCATTTTCCCCTTCCTTCTCCTAATGTCCTCCATGCTATTCCTTAAGTTCCACAAATAAGTAAAACCATATGATAATTGACTTTCTCTGCCTGACTTATTCCTCTTAGTGTAATCTCTTCCAGTCCCATCCATGTTGATGCAAAAGTTGAGTATTTGTTTTTTTCTGATGGCTGAGTAATTCTGTTGTGTGTATGGACCACATCTTCTTTATCCATTTGTCTGTTGAAGGGCATCTTGGCTCTTTCCACATTTAGGCTATTGTGGACATTGCTGCTATGAATATGGGGTGCATAGGGCCCTTCTTTTCACTGCATCTGTATCTTTGGGGTAAATAGCCATTAGTGCTATTGCTGGGTCATAGGGTAGCTCTATTTTTAACTTTTTGAGGAAGCTCCACACTGTTTTCCAAAGTGGTTGCACCAATTTGCATTCCCACCAACAGTGTAAGAGGGTTCCCCTTCCTCCACAACCTCTCCAACACTTGTTTCTTGCCTTATCAATTTTTGCCATTTTAACTATTATAAGGTGATATCTCAATGTGGTTTTGATTTGAATTTTCCTGATGACTAACGACGATGAACATTTTTCATGTGTTTGTTAGCCATTTTATGTCTTCTTTGGAGAAGTGTCTGTTCATGTCTTCTGCCCATTTTTTTACTTGATTATTTGTGTTTAGGGTATTGAGATTGAAAAATTCTCTATAGCTCTTGGATAGCACCTCTTTGTCTGTAGTGTCATTTACAAATATCTTCTCCCATTCTGTGGGTTTCTCTTTGTTTTGTTAGCTGTTTCCTTTGCTGTGCAGAAGCTTTTTATTTTGAAGAAGTCTCAAAAGTTCATTTTTGCTTTTGTTTCCCTTGCCTTTGGAGAGGTCTTGAAAGAAATTGCTATGGCCAATGTAGAAGAGGTTACTGCCCACATTCTCCTCTAGGATTTTGATGGATTCCTGTCTCACATTGAAGTCTTTCATACATTCAGATTTTATGTTTGTGTATGGTGTAAGAGAATGGTCCAGTTTCATTCTTCTGCATGTGGCTGTCCAATTTTCCCAACACCATTTATTGAAGACTCTTTTTTCCATTGGATATTTTTTCCTGCTTTGTCAAAGATTATTTGACCATAGAGTTGGGGGTTCATATCTGGGCTCTCTATTCTCTTCCACCAGTCTATGTGTCTGTTTCTGTGCCAATACCAAGCTGTCTTGGTGATTACAGCTTTGTAATATAATTTGAAATCAGGCAACGTGATGTCCCCAGCTTTGGTTTGTTCCCCTCCCCCAACATTTCCTTGGTGATTTGAGTCTTTTCTGATTCCATTCAAATTTTAGGATTGCTTGTTCCAGCTCTTTGAAAAATGCCATTGGTATTTTGATTAGGATGGTGTTAAAAGTATAGATTGCTCTGGGTAGCACAGACATTGTAACAATGTTTATTCTTCTGATCCATGAGCATGGAATATTTTTCCACCTTTTTGTGCTTTTCAATTTCTTTCATGAGTGTTCTGTAGTTCCTAGAGTATAGTTCCTTTTACCTCTTTGGTTAGGTTTATTCCAAAGTATCTTATGATTTTCGGTGCTATTGTAAATGGAACTGATTCTCTAATTTCTCTTTCTACAGTTACATTGTTCATGTTTAAGAAAGCAACTGTCTGTGCCTTGATTTTGTATCCTAGCACATTAATGAATTGCTGTATCAGTTCTAGTAATTTGGGGGTGGAGACTTTTGGGTCTTCTACATAAAGTGTCATGTCGTCTCTGAAAAGAGTTTGACTTCTTTGCCAATTTGAATACCTTTTATTTCTTTTTGTTATCTGATTGCTATTGCTAGGACTTCAAAACTCTTTACCTCTCTTACTCATTGAATTCTTATAACTACCGAGGTATTAATAAATTATTCCCAATTTAAAGATGAGAAAACCTAGGCATAGAATAGTTAAGGAACTTGTCTAAAGAGAAAATAAAAAGTTTAATAAACAGTCAAGTTTAGATATGACCTAGTCAAATCTATAGTCTTAGTCATGGCTACAAGCAATCTTCTTGAAAATTAACTCCACACTACATCAAATTTCAAATGGTTTCCCACTCTGACTTTCTGTCTGAAAGTAGCCAAGCCAACCTGATTTGCCATTCAGATGGGTCTGGAGTCCAATCCTCATAGACCATGATTAAAATGACACAAACATCTGTTTTGTTTTGTTTTGTTTTTTTAACTCCAACTCACCCAAATTCCTTCATCTCCCACCAGATTCATACTAATTGCTATAGTACATGCTTTAAGGGCTCACGACAGAACAAAACTCCTCATTAGAAACCCATGCAGTGATAGTTTTAGAATCACTGGAAAAGTCTTCTTTCATCTTAGATAAAATTTATAAGACAAGCTTTTAGGAGAAAGACTAGAAAGTAAAATGTAACCATGAATATTCTACATCTCAAATATTTTTATTGTTATTTATGGTTAATTATTTATGATTATTTTGTTTTTATGATTATTTATGGTTTACTTTATAAATTATGATTATTTATGGTTAATTTTATAGAGAAAAAAAGACAAAAATGAAAATTGACATTCTTAGTTTGGATGTGGAAATACTTTATTTTCATTACTCTCAAGCCTTTAAACCAAAATAAGAAAAAAGACCAACTTAGAGGACAATACTTCAAAATATTCTTAAAATGAGCATTGTAGCCACATTGTGCTATTTGCTGCAAACGATCTCCATTTTCTCTTTCACTTTTGATAAATCCAATTAGTTGTCCCCAAGTACAGTATTTTGCATACTATTTGAATTGAGTCAAAGACTCTCAAGAAAAACCTTGGATTTTAGACAAACTGTGGGAAAGTGTTTTTAAAAGGGCCAACTGCTGTACACTGAATTTTGATCAATCTTTATGATTACTTTATAGTATTTCTTTAAATGAAGAAACATGCTCTTTGAATAAGGCCTTAAAAAAGAAAATAAGTGACAGCAAACAGTATTTTCTGGGCTGATAGTACTTCTATGTTTAATAACAGTAATCAGAGCTTCTAAAGGAACATTTCAACTCCTCCATAGCAGGAAGACTCCATCTAAATTTGGAGTAGGTAATTCCAGACACGTGGTGACTTGAGAACTTCTGAAACACCTATGTTCCTCTGAAAAAAGCACAGAGAGGCTTAAAGTTAAGAGTGTAGAGTCTCAAGATTTGAAGGTCAAATGGTCAAATACTGCAACCCATCATCTGTGTTTTAATTCCTTTTCTCTGTGTCCCCAGTATGTCCCCACCAACCTGTGTATCACATCTCTGATGAAAAGAAACTTACTTCTTCCTCAAGTTTTAAATGCTACACAGTCATTCCTTATAAAGACCAACTTTACTCCAAGAATTTTCTAAATTACAAGTATTTTATTCATGCTTACATCATGGGTACCCAGTAAAACATGAACACACAAGAAGGGTTCAATGAAGTCGGTTGAACTGAATTGAAATTAATTTCCTTGGATCATGTACAGTCTTGCATTCCCGTCATTTGTGCCCATGTTTTGTTTCTCAATTAGATTGCAAACTCTATGAGGGAAGGCAACTTGTTTCACACATCTTTATATCCCCTATGTTCCATAAGATTATACCGTGCACATAGAATGAACTAAATAACTATTTATTTAATTAAAAATGTCAATAACTGAATGAATCTTATTTCTAGGCTATTTTTGAGAGATACATTTTTATGCTGCACCTCAAAATCAGAAACATTTGTATTCTATTTCCAAGAATTCGAAGCATGACTTCAATTATAATATTCCTGTAACTAGGATTCCTACACAAAGAAACCTATAAAGACCATATAATAAGTCTGCCTCCTTGATTTTGAAGCTGGTCATTTCTTTCATGGGAGTAGCCAGGGGTTTTTATACATGGTTTACTAGAATTCAAAGACTTTTCAATATATTCTTTTTTCTATGATTTTGTAACTATAAATATAACAGATTCAAAACACATTTAAAGGCAAAACTAGATTTACATCTCACATGAGATTTTCACATCCTTTTTGTACTCGAGGGAGACATTAAATATGAAAATGAACTATTGAAACTGAATAGAGCCAATATATATATAGACTATAGAGTATAAAAGTCCAAAAAAGGACTTTATCTTTTTTGGCACAATATATACAAATCTTTGGTTAAATGTTTTTGAAAATACAGAAGTTTGCATGTAATTATGCATATTTCAAACTCTGTCCCTTTAGTTTGGCTTAATGAAATTATACATAGGCAAAATATGCCCTTGCTCAAATTCTGAGTCTGCCACAAACTGAGTGATCTTGGACAAGTTACTGAACATTTCTGTGTCTCAGTGTCTACCCTGTAAATAGAATTTTTGATAGTTAACACATACAAATTATTTAGCATGGTAAAAGGATCCATAATTATCAGCTTATTATTATTAATATACTCAGAGGAATAATACATGGAATGGAATAATGATTTTAAAACATCATTACTAACATTTATGTAATCATAAAGAGCACACACTTTCAAAACAGTCACTTTATAGAGCTATGTAATTATTCAGGAAACACCGTCTTTACTCAAAAGAATTTCGGAACTCCTCTTCTAAAATTGCCTTAAAACTACTGTCTGAGCCACTTTAATCAGTAAGACAGAATCTTAACATCAAACTTTGTTTACTTAAAAAAGTACTATGCTTCTTATTACTCAACTTATTCCCAGGTCTTGGCAATAAATGAATGACTTTGAGATGTTTACAGAAATCTAACCATTTTCCAAAGGAGAAAATTTTTCCACCATTGGGAATAAAAAAAGATTCCAAAAATTCAGGACACTATTACAGAAGGTATTTTACATGATGGTGTTATTATTGGATTTTGAGTCTGCTTCTCTATGAATTTTTGAAGGTAGCTGCTCTATAGTTGACCATATAAGTTCTTTTTTTTTTTAAAAGATTTTATTTATGTATTTGACAGAGAGAAATCACAAGAGAGGCAGGCAGAGAGAGAGGAAGGGAAGCAGGCTCTCCGTTGAGCAGAGAGCCCGATGTGGGACTCGATCCCAGGACCCTGAGATCATGACCTGAGCCGAAGGCAGCGGCTTAACCCACCGAGCCACCCAGGCGCCCGACCATATAAGTTCTATAAACCTTGTACATTACTATATATTTGACAATATGTGTTTACGTATGTAGTACTTTATTAGTATTAAATTGTATTTTATTCATTCAGGGGAGGGGGAGATGATCAAGGCATGGGGATAAGGTCCTATCTTCGTACTACCCAACCGGGATAGTAGGAGTGTCGGGTCCTGTCAGCATTCCCATCAGGCTCTGACATAATCAGGGTGGTCCAAGAAGCTTAAGTAAGTGCAAGATATTATCTTCTAGCAATTGAAACAACATTCAGGAAGGCAAAACTGTGGCATGTGGAGTCTAGAGTCTCTTCTAGACTCTGATATTCTCGTATACACTGGGGAATTAAAATTCTCTCCTGGGTATCCACTCAAGCGTTTTCCTTATCTTCAATCTTTTAAATACAAGTTGGAAAGCCAAGGAGTGGTCTTCAATTTCCACATATTTTCTCAGTAATACAGTCTTTGAGAAGAGAGCAGTTGGAGGACAACTCTTGTGTTTCCAAACATCTTGTAAGCAAGACACTGATTATTCTTTGTTCCAGATCATCTTTTCAAGTATATTTGTATAGCAAAGATAGAGTTACTCCACTCACAGAAAAGGGTAGGTTTACTTACTGTCTTAAAGGATAGAGATAGTGTCTTCTTCCATACCAAACTGCAGACATGCTTACTGTCCAGTGCAATAAAGATAATGCTTCCCTGTAGAGCAAAGGATAGGCATGCTAACTGACCATTAGAGAGAATTAGGGTTTCCTAAGCTCAAGATTCTCCTATAAGGCCACCCAGTGAGTGTGTAGGTGTCTTAATATTGTCCATGGGAACTGAAACTCTGGGAACTAGTGAAAAAAAATATGGTATTCTGGCTACTGCTATTGCCATAAATACTAAACTATCCTCTAATTTTGATCTGTGAATCCTGTGTCTTATACTAGCATCCTTGAAACTGTTAGAAGCTTGAGAAAAGGATGAAGCCTAGACTGTCTCAGTTTTTTTTTAAAGATTTTTTTTTTTATGTATTTATTTGACAGAGAGAGAGATCACAAGTAGGCAGAGAGGCAGGCAGAGAGACAGGAGGAAGCAGGCTCCCTGCGGAGCAGAGAGCCCCATGTGGGGGCTCGATTCCAGGACTCTGAGATCATGACCTGAGCCGAAGGCAGAGGCCTAACCCGCTGAGCCACCCAGGTACCCCGACTGTTTCAGTTCTTAAAAAGAACCTAGAAATCATAAAGAATACTGAACAGATAGGATAGAGAGCAATGCTATCCAACAGAAATAGAATCTTGGTCATTTAAATTTCTAGTAGTCATATTAAAACATTTAAAAGAAATAGGTGAGATTAATTTTAATAACATATCTTGCTTAACCCAGTCTATCCAAAATATTATTTTAACATGGCAAACAATACAAAAGTTATTGAGGTATTTTACATTATTTCCACCCTAAGACTTTGAAATCTTGTGTATACTTACTATTTTTTTTTCTTTCTTTTTTTTTTGCTTCAAGATTTTATTTAAATTCCAGTTATTTAATATAGTTAATATGTAGTGTAATACAAGTTTCAGGAGTAGAAATTAGTGATTCATCACTTATATACAACACCCAGCGCTAATCACAAGTGCCCTCCTTAATACCCATCACCCATTTAACTCATCCCTCCACTCACTTCCCCTTCAGCAACCATCACTTTGTGCTCTCTTATTAAGAGTCTGCTTTATGGTTTGCCTCTTTTTTCCAATGTCCATCTTCTTCGTTTCTTAAATTCCATATATGAGTGAAATCATATGGTATTTGTCTTTCTCTCATTGACTTATTTCACTTAGCATAAGACTGTCTAGCTCCATCTACGTTGTTGCAAATGGCAAGATATCATTCTTTTTCATGTCTGAGTAATATTCCAATATATACACATCATATACACACAAACACATATATATGTGTGTTTACATACATACACATACCACAACTTCTCTATTCATTAGTCAACGGATATTTGAGTTCTTTCCATAATTTGACTATTGTTGATAATGCTTCTATAATCATCAAGGTCCATGTATCCCTTTGAATCAGTATTTTTTGTATCCTTTGGGTAAATACATGGTAGTGCAATTGCTGAAGGGTAGGGTAGTTTTATTCTTAACTTTCTGAGGAAACTTCATACTGAAATCTTGTGTATATTTATACTTAGAGCATATCTCAACTTCGATTAGCTGTGTTTCCAAGCTCAATAGCCACATATGGTTACCAACACTATAATGAACAGCGTAGGTCTTGGAGAATAGGTCATACGTAGAGCAAGATGTCCCAAGAATATTCCATGGATATGAAAGGGATTCATGAAAATAAGTTGCAGTTCACATAAGTTTGAGAAGTGCAGAATTATACAAAGTTGAATTGACTTCTTATTTGAAAGACTTCTCAGAGCTTTTAACACTCTAAAATATTGGATTTTCCTCACATATTTGACTGAAAAAGGTTTTTCAGAGCATTTTGTGGGACTTGTGTTCCATATAATATACTTGGGAACTACTGAGATAGATTGTATTTTCTAGGATAACCATGATTCCTAATAATCTATGCTGATGTCCTCTTAAACACTATGTGTCATGACTTTCAGTGTGAAAACTTTAATTACCAAAATGTGCTGTTCTGCTCACTCTCAGTGTTCTCTAGTCTGTTGCGTTCCCATGTTAGCCCTCACGACTTCTCTTCTCACTGTCTGGATCACTCCACACAATGCTGCCCGATCAATTTTTTTAAGTCACAGACTAACTGCTTCTATGTCTCTTCATTTTTCCTAAATATATGTGTATTGGTTTCCTAGGGTGCCATAACAAAGTATCACACACTGAGTGGCTTGCACAACAGAAATGTACCATCTCACAGCTCTGGAAGCTAGCAGTCTGAGACAAAGGTCTGGGCAAGGTTGGTTCCTCCAGATGGCTGTGAGGGAGAATCTGTGTGATGCCTCTCTCCTAGCTCCTAGTAGTTTGCTGGCAGTCTGGAGGGTTCCTTGGCTTATAGAAGCATCACCCTGATCTCTGCTTTCTTTTTTACATGGTGCTCTCCCTATGTGTGTCTGTATCCAAATTACCTCTTTCATAAGGACACTAGTCCTATTGGATTAGAGGCTCATCCTAATACATTGTAACCTCATCTTAAATAACTGTATCTGCAATGATCCTATTTCCAAGTGGGTCATGTTCTGAGGTCCTAGGGATTAGGACACTGACATATGCATCTGGGAGGAATACAATTTAAGCTATGTTAATATATAAAACAAATGTACTTAGCAAACATTTTTTAGTGTTTACTATATGCCAAGATGACTGCTCCTTTCCCAACCTACAAATTCAAACCTGTTTCCCACTACTCCCTTACAAATGTTAGACTACATCCAAACCGTACTGCTCTCTATTTCCTAAAAGATGTACTTTTTTAATGCATTAGTTTCCAATTACTATCGCCACAAATTATCATGAAGGGCCCTAGAAACACATATTTACTATCTTACCATTCTGGAGGTGAGAAATTAGAAATGGATCTTACAGCCTAAATTAAGGTGATAGCAGAATTATTTTCTGGAGACTCTAGGGGAGAATCTGTTTCTTTGCCTTTTCTTGCTTCTGGAAGCTACTTGCATTCCCTGGTTGATGGCTTCTTCTTCCTTCTGCAAGGCCAGTTACATACCAACTTCAAGAATCAATCAGCCTTTCCTCTGTCTCTCTCTCAAAGGTCTCTTTCTGTGACTCCAACCCTCCTGCATCCCTCTTCAAAGGATCCTTAAGATTACATTGGGAACCCAATATAATGTCCCTATTCCAAGATCCTTCATCACATTTGCAAAGTACATTTTGTCATATAAGATAACATATTTGCAGGTATCAGGGACTAAGACATAGACATCTTTGGGAGACCATTGTTTTGCATTCCCAAAGATGTCCACATTATTGTCACTCCCTGAAATATCACTTCACCAATACCTCCTGAAATCCTACTTTTTCCAAGGTCAAGATCGAAGATTCTTCTTTTTAAAACGAGTTTTCCAGGGCGCCTGGGTGGCTTAGTCCTTAAGCATCTGCCTGCACCTCAGGGCATGATCCCAGGGTCCTGGGATAGAGCTCTGAATCCGGTTCCCTGCTCAGCAGGAAGCCTTCTTCTCCCTCTCCCACTCTCCCTGCTTGTGTTCCCTCTCTCACTGTGCTTCTCTCTGTCAAATAAGTAAAATCTTAAAGGAAAAAAAAAAGAATTTTCCAGTTTTCTAGTTAAATACTCTCTCCTTCTCCAATGAACTTCTAGAATGTTTTGTATGCTTGTTCTGCTCTTATCTACCCTACCAGCAGAAAACTCTGGAAGACAGAAACATATTTTACTCATTTTTGGATTCCCCAAGGTCTATTCTAGTTGCTTATAATTATTAAAAGTAGCATGCCATTAGTTAATAGGTTTTTTATTTACTGATCAATTATTAATGAGGCTCTTGGGTCTGAATGGGGCCAGATTGGATTCCCTTGGTAGCCAAGAGGCAATCTTGGGCAATCAGTTCAACTTCAACTACTTCACCATTTTTTAAAGGATTTTATTTATTTATTTGATTGAGACAGAGAAAGAGAGAGAGAGAGAGAGCGAGCAGGCAGGAGGAGAAGCAGACTCCCTGCTGAGCAAGGAACCTGATGTGGGGCTTGATCCCATGACCCCAGGATCATGATCTGAGCCAAAGGCAGATGCTTAATTGACTGAGCTATCCAAGTGTCCCTACTTAACCATTTTTAATCTTCTAAGCAGAGGCAGTAGGTATAGGTAAAGAGCCTGAGCTTTAACATCAGACTTATTACACACTATACAATTCTGTTTGTATAAAATGTAAGAAAAGACTGTGGTGACAGAATCAGATCAAAAGTTGCTGATGGGAAATAAGTCAATTGGAGAAAGACAACTATCATATGATCTCCCTGATATGAGGAAGTGGAGGTACAACGTGGGGGGGTTTGGGGGTCGGAAAAGAATAAATGAAACAAGATGGGATCGGGAGGGAGACAAACCATAAGAGACTCCTAATGTCACAAAACAAACTGAGGGTGGTTGGGGGGAGGGGATTAGGGAGAGGGTGGTGGGGTTATGGACATTGGGGAGGGTATGTGCTATGGTGAGTGCTGTGAAGTGTGTAAACCTGGCGACTCACAGACCTGTATGCTTGGGGCTAATAATATATTACATGTTTATAAAAAAAATTAAAAAATTTTTTTAAAAAGTTGCTGGTGGGGGAAGAGTTTGCCTTCAAAGAGACATGAGGGGATTTTCAGAGTGATAGAATGTTCTAGACCATGACTGGGATGTTAGTTATAATACTGTGTGGATTTATCAACATCCATCTAATTTTGCATCTAAAATGCAAATTATATCTTTAAAAAGCAGTTTTTTATATATCAAGCAAATTAGGGACAACAAGAACAAAGGAAAATCTAGACCACTGTAGGAGAAAGGAACAAAGCAGAAAAAAAGGAAAACCCAGAAAATAAGTCCTTATTTTTAAGGGGGGGAAAAAAGCAATGGAGGAGCTATGAGGAAATATAAGAACTTTTCTGCACTCACTCTAAAAGTTCAGAAAAATAGATGGCTTTGATAATATTGAGGTATGTACCCTCTATCCCTACACTTTGAAGAGTTTTGATCAGGAAGGGATGCTGTACTTTGTCAAATGCTTTTTCAGCATCTATTGAGAGTATCATATGGTTCTTGTTCTTTCTTTTATTAATGTGTTCTATCACATTGATTGATTTGCGGATGTTGAACCAACCCTGCAGCCCTGGAATAAATCCCACTTGATCGTGGTGAATAATCCTTTTAATGTACTGTTGAATCCTATTGGCTAGTATTTTGGCGAGAATTTTTGCGTCTGTGTTCATCAAGGATATTGGTCTGTAGTTCTCTTTTTTGGTGGGATCCTTGTCTGGTTTTGGGATCAAGGTGATGCTGGCCTCATAGAATGAGTTTGGAAGTTTTCCTTCCATTTCTATTTTTTGGAACAGTTACCCACCGCAAATATCATTCTCAATGGAGAAAAACTGAAAGCTTTTCCGCTAAGGTCAGGAATATGGCAGGGATGTCCATTATCACCACTGCTATTCAACATAGTACTAGAAGTCCTAGCCTCAGCAATCAGACAACAAAAAGAAATTAAAGGCATCCAAATTGGTAAAGAAGAAGTCAAACTATCACTCTTCACAGATGATATGATACTATATGTGGAAAACCCAAAAGACTCCACTCCAAAACTGCTAGAACTTGTACAGGAATTCAGTAAAGTGTCAGGATATAAAATCAATGCACAGAAATCAGTTGCATTTCTGTACACCAACAACAAGACTGAAGAAAGAGAAATTAAAGAGTCCATCCCATTTACAATTGCATCCAAAACTATAAGATACCTAGGAATAAACCTAACCAAAGAGGCTAAGAATCTATATACAGAAAATTATAAAGTACTCATGAAAGAAATTGAGGAAGACACAAAGAAATGGAAAAATGTTTCATGCTCCTGGATTGGAAGAATAAATATTGTGAAAATGTCCATGCTACCTAAAGCAATCTACACATTTAATGCAATCCCTATCAAAATACCATCCATTTTTTTCAAAGAAATGGAACAAATAATCCTAAAATTTATATGGAACCAGAAAAGACCTCGAATAGCCAAAGGAATATTGATAAAGAAAGCCAAAGTTGGTGGCATCACAATTCCGGACTTCAAGCTCTATTATAAAGCTGTCATCATCAAGACAACATGGTACTGGCACAAAAACAGACACATAGATCAGTGGAACAGAATAGAGAGCCCAGAAATCGACCCTCAACTCTATGGTCAACTAATCTTCGACAAAGCAGGAAAGAATGTCCAATGGAAAAAAGACAGCCTCTTCAATAAATGGTGCTGGGAAAATTGGACAGCCACATGCAGAAAAATGAAATTGGACCACTTCCTTACACCACACACGAAAATAGACTCCAAATGGATGAAGGACCTCAATGTGAGAAAGGAATCCATCAAAATCCTTGAGGAGAACGCAGGCAGCAACCTCTTCAACCTCAGCCGTAGCAACATCTTCCTAGGAACAACGGCAAAGGCAAGGGAAGCAAGGGCAAAAATGAACTATTGGGATTTCATCAAGATCAAAAACTTTTGCACAGCAAAGGAAACAGTTAACAAAACCAAAAGACAACTGACAGAATGGGAGAAGATATTTGCAAACGACATATCAGATAAAGGGCTAGTATCCAAAATCTATAAGGAACTTAGCAAACTCAACACCCAAAGAACAAACAATCCAATCAAGAAATGGGCAGAGGACATGAACAGACATTTCTGCAAAGAAGACATCCAGATGGCCAACAGACACATGAAAAAGTGCTCCACGTCACTCAGCATCAGGGAAATACAAATCAAAACCACAATGAGATATCACCTCACACCAGTCAGAATGGCTAAAATTAACAAGTCAGGAAATGACAGATGCTGGAGAGGATGTGGAGAAAGGGGAACCCTCCTCCACTGTTGGTGGGAATGCAAGCTGGTGCAACCACTCTGGAAAACAGCATGGAGGTTCCTCAAAATGTTGAAAATAGAACTACCCTATGACCCAGCAATTGCACTACTGGGTATTTACACTAAAGATACAGACGTAGTGATCCGAAGGGGCACGTGTACCCAAATGTTTATAGCAGCAATGTCTACAATAGCCAAACTATGGAAAGAACCTAGATGTCCATCAACAGATGAATGGATAAAGAAGATGTGGTATATATACACAATGGAATGCTATGCAGCCATCAAAAGAAATGAAATCTTGCCATTTGCGACGACGTGGATGGAACTAGAGCATATCATGCTTAGTGAAATAAGTCAATCGGAGAAAGACAACTATTATATGATCACCCTGATATGAGGACATGGAGAAGCAACATGGGGGATTAGGGGGATAGGAGAAGAATAAATGAAACAAGATGGGATTGGGAGGGAGACAAACCATAAATGACTCTTAATCTCACAAAACAAACTGGGGGTTGCTGGGGGAGGTGGGATTGGGAGAGGGGGAGGGGGCTATGGACATTAGGGAGGGGAGGCGAACCATAAGAGACTATGGACTCTGAAAAACAACCTGAGGGTTTTGAAGGGTCAGGGCTGGGAGGTTGGAGGAACAGGTGGTGGGTAATAGGGAGGGCACGTTTTGCATGGAGCACTGGGTGTTGTGCAAAAACAATGAATACTGTTATGCTGAAAAAAATAAATAAAATGGGAAAAAAAGTTCAGAAAAATAAATTCACATGAAATGAGCAACTTTCTAGGTACAAAAACTTGTAGTGGGTGGTGAAATAATAAAAGGAAAATAAAAACACCAGATCATATGAAATGAGTAAGATGCTACTTTTTTTTGCTCATTAGTAGTTTAAGTTTAGCAAAAGTGGTCCACCCAAGCCAATGACACAAGAACAATTAAAATGAAAAATAGCACAGTCAGATGGGATTATTGAAAATAATAAAGTGCAAAGGAATTAGGATGTATTTCCTGCAGAGGTGTGCTCTGAGCCAGATCCTGAAGGAAGTGATTGATTACATTGGCCGGAGTAATATTCCAGATGAAAAAGAATGTTATGAGCAAAGGCCTGGAATCAGGAAAGAATAAAAATGAGAAGATCATACTAATTTTCCTACTACATATCTCTTAACGTAGTCTTGAAATGACACTTAAAATCTAACACAAGCCACTATTCTTCCCTTAAAACTTCCCTGCCTGCTCATCCCAAATTTAATGTTCTAATTTTATGGAAATATTTCAGTTTGCACCTCATAAATTAGCATCCTGCTTTGATTCCCAACTGTTTAATGTGCTCAAATACTCTGTTCCAGGGTATACGAACCGTGCATGTTTCCTTCCTCTGGCTCCAGTGATCTAGTATATTTCAGAGCATGTATTAAGCACCAAATGAAACAAAAATTTGATTTATTAAAAAAATCTAAACCTTACCTTCAAAAGAATTAAAACAAAGCAAAAATATTTTCTTTTCAAGTAAGTCATTTAATCCTATAGTAGTAAATCATCAGAATGGCATTGCTGTTGTATATTCCCCCTTGAAAAATGATTCTTTCCTCTCCCTCTCCTCATCCCTCCCTTGGTCTAGAAATCCAGTGAAGCAAGTTTGTTTGCTGAAGGCATTTTCCTTAGTAAAAGCCTGAAATACAGGAATATCCCATATCCCCCTCATTTATACATATGGATATGGGGATGGTTTGGGGTAGATTCAAAAGTGAAAGTGTTTGGCCTTTTGTCTTTGTCCCCTCTGCTAATCTCCCTTGAAGGGAACAGATGTATCTGTCAAGTAGATCCAGCTCCCCTGTAAGCCTTGTTGTGGTCCCCACGGGTTGCAAAATAAGCACCCTCTGTCCATGTTTAGTCATCTCTGGTTGCTATCATGCAAACCTTGAAACCTATGGAGCAAAAATTTGTCCAAATGAGTCTAATTACAGTTAACCTCATTACTTTTGATGTCTCTGTTTGATCTGATTTTTTATCATTATTTATTCCCGTTTATTTGGTCCAAGTTTCCTAGGAGTTGCTGGTTTGAAAGGCCTATTGAACAAAATTGAATACTTTAATGACGCTGCTTTCTGGAGCCCTATTAACAAACTACTGGCTTGTTCCTTTGGATTAGACCGATTAAGTTGCAATATAATAGACTTATTCTTACATTTTCTTCGGTCTTAATCATTTCTATTATCAAAGAGTTTACCATGGTTTGTTTGTCAGTCTTTATGGGAATGTACAGGGGGAACACAGAGATATTTTTTCAAAAAGGGATTTTCTAAATTTTACTTTTAGTTCAGGGCAATTTCATTCTCTGTTGTGTTCAGAGTTTAACGATTTATTATTACAACCAACTCCCACAAATACAATTAATAAATGGTATTCTGAGGACTTCATAAAAATTCAAATCACAGGTTAAAATCTGCTTTTTAGTTAAAAGCAAGATGTTTTTCTTCATTATCACCTTCTCTTTGGTGACTTTGATACAAGACCTTTAATCATTATTTGGGGGTTATTTTACTCGGCATGATCCTTCAACCCAGAACATCTTTATTTTTTAAAAGAGTTATTTATTTATTTGAGAGAGGGAGAGAGAAAGAGGAAGAAAATAATGCATGGGGGAGGGTATTGAGGATCAGAGGGTAAGGGAGAAAATCTCAGGCCGACTCTCTGCTGAGCCCACTACAGGGCTTGGGGCTGGATCCCACCACCTTGAGATCAAGACCTGAGCCCAAACCAAGAGTTCTGCACTTAACCTACAGAGCTACCAAGACACCCCCTAGAATATCTTTAAAAAATACCTACTATTGGAATTCTTGGATGACTCAGTTGGTTAAGCATCAGACTCTTGATTTCAGCTCAGGTCATGATCTCAAGGTCATAGGATCGAGCCCCACATCAGGCTTCTTGCTCAGCAGGAAGTCTGCTAGAGATTCTCTCTCCCTTTCCTTATGCCTCTCCAACCCCCCCATGCTCTCTAATAAATAAACCGTTTTTAAAAATATGCAATATCAAATATCTAACACATGAAAATATGCCTTTGATAAATAATATTTTCAATCCTCCAAACACATGGCACTATACCCCCCCTACTTCGCTTTCCATAGAATAACATGTGTATTTCTTGAGAACACATGTGACATTGCAAAGCCCTAATATGGTTGGATAAGAAAACTTCAGAATGGGTTTGGAGGATGATGTTTACTCTGCAGTTTTAGAAGCAAGGAAATAGACTAACTGTCCCTAAATGTTCTCCTCATAATGAATGAGGAATGATTTCAATGTTTCTGTATCCAGGAAACTAAAGATAGTATGACGATATCAGCAATACATGTTAACAGAAAATCTCATTCAAACATGTAGTTCAAAGCATTTTTTCAGCTTCTTCATGAAAACAGGAAGAAGTAATACCCCGACTGCCTAGAACAACAACAGTTTTAACAACTGAATGCCACATCTTAAGATTCTCTATGCTAGAGTTCATAGTCTCTTATGGTTCTCCTCCCCTTCCAAATTTTTTTTTTAATAAACATATAATGTATTTTTATCCCCAGGGGTACAGGTCTGTGAATCGCCAGGTTTACACACTTCACAGCACTCACGATAGCACATACCCTCCCCAATGTCCATAGCCCCCTCCCCCTCTCCCAATCCACCTCCCCCCAGGAACCCCCAGTTTGTTTTGTGAGATTAAGAGTCATTTATGGTTTGTCTCCCTCCCAATCCCATCTTGTTTCATTTATTCTTCTCCTATCCCCCTAACCCCCCATGTTGCTTCTCCATGTCCTCATATCAGGGAGATCATATGATAGTTGTCTTTCTCTGATTGACTTATTTCACTAAGCATGATACGCTCTAGTTCCATCCACGTCGTCGCAAATGGCAAGATTTCATTTCTTTTGATGGCTGCATAGTATTCCATTGTGTATATATACAACCTGAGGTTTTGAAGGGTCAGGGGTGGGAGTTTGGGGGAACAGGTGGTGGGTAATGGGGAGGGCACGTTTTGCATGGAGCACTGGGTGTTGTGCAAAAACAATGAATACTGTTATGCTGAAAAAAATAAATAAAATGGGAAAAAAAGATTCTCTATGCTAAATTCATAATTTTGAATGTCAAATGTTAGAAGGAGCTTAAAGATCCTTTCTCCTCTAATTCACTCTTCTCTTGTATTTATGGAAACTGAGACCAAGGTAGGTTCAGTCTCAAACAGTTATATGAAGGCAAAGTCAAGGCTAGAACGAGATTCTAACTCCTAATTCATTACTCTTTTCTCTGAACCTCCCATTCAGCCAATGAGTGGAGAGTCAAAATTTAAACCGAGCTAAGTTTGAGCCCGCAAACCTTGAATTTAACCACCACACCTGAACTGGAAATGTAATCAGAGGTCAAACAAACAAGAAATCAAGCAAAAGCAGCTGAAAAAAACAATCACAGTGAAATTTAAGCATCTTAAAATGCCTAGAATATTAAGCAAAGTAAGAGTAAGAGGATGTTCCGTGAAGAGGAATAACATGAAGAAAGGATCAGATGCCTGGGTGGCTGTCAGTTAAGCATCCAACTCTTGATTTCTGCTCAGGTCCTTATGTCAGGTTCATGAGATGGAGCCCAGTGACAGGCTCCAGGCTGAGTGTGGAGCCTGCTTAAGATTCTCTCTCCCCGGGGCACCTGGGTGGCTCAGGTCATGATCCCAGGGTCCTGGGATCGAGCCCTACATTGGGCTCTCTGCTCTGCAGGGAGCCTTCTCCTCCTCTCTCTTTCTCTGCCTGCCTCTCTGCCTACTTGTGATCTCTGTCAAATAAATAAATAAAATCTTAAAAAAAAAGATTCTCTCTCCCTCTCCTTTTGCCCCTCCCCCTTTAAAAAAAGGATCACAATCAGAATAAGTAGTCTTAGTATTCTGTCATTAACAATGACAATATTTTCTTGAACACTAATTATATGCCAGGAACTTTAAGTGTTTTGTAGTAATTTTAATTTCATCCATACAATAACTTATATACAGCTAGGTATTCTTAGTTTTCCAATTGTTATGAGGAAATCGAAGTTCGGAGTGCTGAAGTAACATCCTTAGGGTCAGAAATGAGACACAGACTCTCAACCATTATATCATATTCCAAGAAAGTGGTCCCATTTGGGACCACTAATATGGTATTTTAGCTATAAAACAGGATAGATAGCCCTCAGAAAAAAGATGATCAAAATCCTATCATCTTCACCTATTTTCAACTAGCACAGAAAGCAAGCTGGTGCCATAAGAACTTAGCTGCAGAGCATGCACAGACCTGGATTGTCTCCAGAGGTGGATAATTCCAAGAAAAAAAAAATGCCAATTTAGAGAGTACTCACAAGGTATTAACTGGCCTGACAAATATATACTCACCACTTATGTCACATTTTTATAAGTTGTTACTTCACTTTGGATCAGATTCAGTTGCCCATGACTTAACTAAGCAACAGTCTGCCAGAAAATGCCAGAAAGAAAAAAATTTTTCTTCTCATTTTGTTCATTTTCCTTCCCAAAGGGGACCATATATTCTCCTAACATGACTCAAATATCTTCCGGAACATATAGGTGGCAGAAATGTTTAAAAATTATTTTGCCAAGGCACCTGGGTGACTCAGTGGGTTAAAGCCTCTGCCTTCGGCTCAGGTCATGATCCCGGGGTTCTGAGATCGAGCCCTGCGTCGGGCTCTCTGCTCAGCGGACAGACTGCTTCCTCCTCTGTCTCTCTCTCTCTCTGCCTGCCTGTCTGTCTACTTGTGATCTCTGTCAAATAAATAAATAAAATCTTTAAAAAATAATAATAAAAATTATTTTGCTAAAGTGCACTGAGAAAAGTCTTCTCAAATTACCTCCTTCAAAGTACTCATTTTCTGTCATTCAGCTCTTATTTACTCTGTAAATTCTTTTAGCATTTCTGAAAAAATTTAATATATAATTCCTTTCAAAGTGCTTTGAGAATGTAGATTTGGTCTCAATAAACTCTAAGCTCCTTTGAGATAAAAAACTAGATTCTAGTCATTTGAGCACAAATAGAACACTTCAGGGCTCTATACACAGTTAATCAATTAAGCATTACCTTTGCTGTGCAAAAGCTTTTGATCTTGATGAAATCCCAATAGTTCATTTTTGCCCTTGCTTCCCTTGCCTTTGCCGTTGTTCCTAGGAAGATGTTGCTACGGCTGAGGTTGAAGAGGTTGCTGCCTGCGTTCTCCTCAAGGATTTTGATGGATTCCTTTCTCACATTGAGGTCCTTCATTCATTTGGAGTCTATTTTCGTGTGTGGTGTAAGGAAGTGGTCCAATTTCATTTTTCTGCATGTGGCTGTCCAATTTTCCCAGCACCATTTATTGAAGAGGCTGTCTTTTTTCCATTGGACATTCTTTCCTGCTTTGTCGAAGATTAGTTGACCATAGAGTTGAGGGTCGATTTCTGGGCTCTCTATTCTGTTCCACTGATCTATGTGTCTGTTTTTGTGCCAGTACCATGCTGTCTTGATGATGACAGCTTTGTAATAGAGCTTGAAGTCCGGAATTGTGATGCCACCAACTTTGGCTTTGTTCTTCAATATTCCTTTGGCTATTCAAGGTCTTTTCTGGTTCCATATAAATTTTAGGATTATTTGTTCCATTTCTTTGAAAAAAATGGATGGTATTTTGATAGGGATTGCATTAAATGTGTAGATTGCTTTAGGTAGCATAGACATTTTCACAATATTTATTCTTCCAATCCAGGAGCATGGAACATTTTTCCATTTTTTTGTGTCTTCCTCAATTTCTTTCATGAGTACTTTATAATTTTCTGTGTATAGATTCTTAGTCTCTTTGGTATTGGGATTTCATCAAGATCAAAAGCTTTTGCACAGCAAAGGAAACAGTTAACAAAACCAAAAGACAACTGACAGAATGGGAGAAGATATTTGCAAACGACATATCAGATAAAGGGCTAGTATCCAAAATCTATAAGGAACTTAGCAAACTCAACACCCAAAGAACAAACAATCCAATCAAGAAATGGGCAGAGGACATGAACAGACATTTCTGCAAAGAAGACATCCAGATGGCCAACAGACACATGAAAAAGTGCTCCATGTCACTCAGCATCAGGGAAATACAAATCAAAACCACAATGAGATATCACCTCACACCAGTCAGAATGGCTAAAATTAACAAGTCAGGAAATGACAGATGCTGGAGAGGATGTGGAGAAAGGGGAACCCTCCTCCACTGTTGGTGGGAATGCAAGCTGGTGCAACCACTCTGGAAAACAGCATGGAGGTTCCTCAAAATGTTGAAAATAGAACTACCCTATGACCCAGCAATTGCACTACTGGGTATTTACCCTAAAGATACAAACATAGTGATCCGAAGGGGCACGTGTACCCGAATGTTTATAGCAGCAATGTCTACAATAGCCAGACTATGGAAAGAACCTAGATGTCCATCAACAGATGAATGGATCAAGAAGATGTGGTATATATACACAATGGAATACTATGCAGCCATCAAAAGAAATGAAATCTTGCCATTTGCGACGACGTGGATGGAACTAGAGCGTATCATGCTTAGTGAAATAAGTCAATCGGAGAAAGACAACTATTATATGATCACCCTGATATGAGGACATGGAGAAGCAACATGGGGGATTAGGGGGATAGGAGAAGAATAAATGAAACAAGATGGGATTGGGAGGGAGACAAACCATAAATGACTCTTAATCTCACAAAACAAACTGGGGGTTCCTGGGGGGAGGTGGGATTGGGAGAGGGGGAGCGGGCTATGGACATTGGGGAGGGGAGGCGAACCATAAGAGACTATGGACTCTGAAAAACAACCTGAGGGTTTTGAAGGGTCAGGGGTGGGAGGTTGGGGCAATCTGAGGGTTTTGAAGGGTCAAGGGTGGGAGGTTGGGGGAACAGGTGGTGGGTAATGGGGAGGGCACGTTTTGCATGGAGCACTGGGTGTTGTGCAAAAAGAATGAATACTGTTACGCTGAAAAAATAAATAAAATGGAAAAAAAATAAATAAAATAAAAAAAATAAAAAAAAAATAAGCATTACCTATATAAAATTGTCCATGTCTTTGGTCAGCTACAAAACTAGTCCTTCACTAGATAGATATCTTTGAGTCAGTTGGGGTTAAGCTATGTGACAGAGGTAGAAAGAATTTCAACTGGGCTATAAAAGTTCTCATTTAACTGATTGCTTTGAATGTGAAAGCAGACAAAAATAGTTCTAAGTTTTGAAACTTCTTCAGTATTAGTGTATATGTTCCACAACCATGTTGCACAATTGTCTTAAACATGTGTGTGAGCAAGAAAAGAAAAGAAAAATGAGAAACCCCTTTGGAGTTGAATTTTGTAAACAGTTATCCACTCACCCATAACAACAGTGCATAAGTATGAGATAATATGCTGCAAAGGGATACATGAAATTTTAGATTAGGCAGGTGAGTGAAGGGAGAGAAAAATTAGAAGTAGCCATAAAAAGAGATCCTTCAGATTTACTTCTATTTTCCCTGAAATATCGGTTAAGTGTCTATTTGCAGACTTAGAGTAAATTATGAGAAGATCATCTCTGTCTCCTCCAGGAATTAAACAACAGTTTTCTTATCCTTCCCAAATGGAATTAAAATTCAACTTTATAGTTATAGTTAATCACATATTTAACGGAGAGCTTTGTTTATACAGTTTGAGATTTTACTTTGCACTTCTATGATGGTGTTTGTGTTTTCCACTTTTAAGTTGAAGTATAGTTGACACACAATGTTAGGTTAGTTTCAGGTGTACAACAGTGATTTGACAACTGTGTACATTATGCTATGCTCACCACAAGTGCAGCTACCATCTGTCATCACACAGTGCTATGATTATACCATTGACTATATCTCCTGTCCTGTATCTTTCATCCCCAGGACATCTATTCCATAACTGAAGCCTGTACCTCTCACTCCCCTTCTCCCATTTTGTGCACCCCCACCTCCCCTCTGACACCCATCAGTTTGTTCTCTATTCATAGGTATGATTCTCCTTTTTGTTTGTTTATTCATTTGTTTTATTTTTTTGATTCCACAAGTAAGTCAAATCATATGATGTTTGTCTTTCTTTGTCTGACTTACTTCACTTATCTCATAATACCGTCCAGGTCCATCCACATTGTCACAAAATGACAAGATCTCATTCTATTTTTATGGCATTGCCAAACACATTTTCTTAATCTATTCATCTATGAATAGATACTTGGGTTGTTTCCATAACTTGGCTTTTGTCAATAATGCTGCAATAAACATAAAAGTGCATATATCTTTTCAAGTTAATATTTTCATTTTCTTTAGGTAAACAGTCAGTAGTAGAATTACTAGATCATATTTTTTTTAAGAAACCTCCATACTATTTTTCATAGTGACTGCACCATTTTACATTCCCACCAACAATGCTCAAGGGTTCTTTTTTCTCCATATCCTTGACTTGTTATTTCTTGTCTCTTGATTCTAGCCATTCTGACAGGTATAAAGTGATTTATCATTGTGGTTTGATTTACCTTTCCCTGGTGATTAGTGATGTTGAACATCTTTGCACGTGTCTGTTGGCCACGTGTATGTCTTTAGAGAAATGTCTGTTTCTGTCTTCTGCCCATTTTTCAATTAGATTATTTGGGTTTTGAGTGTTGAGTTGTATAAGTTCTTTATTTATTTGTGTTACTAACCCTTCAGTGGTTATGTCATTTGCAAACATCTTCTCCCATTCAGAAGGTTGTCTTTTATTTTTGTTGATTTTTTCCTTGGCTGTGCAGATGTTCTTTATTTTGACGTGGTCCGTATAGTTTATTTTTCCTTTTGTTTCCTTTGCCTCAGGAGACATATCTACAATACTGTTGTTATGTCCAATATCAGAGAAATTACTGTCTATGCTCTTTTCTAGGATTTTTGTGGATTCGGGTCTCATATGCAGGTATTTAATCCCTTTTGAGTTTATTTTTGTGTATAGTATAAGAAAGTGGTTCAGTTTCATTTTTTTGCATGTAGCTATCCAGTATTTCTAGCATCATTTATTGAAGAGACTGTTTTTCCTCATGCATATTTTTTCTCCTTTGTTGAAGATTAATTGGCCATATAAAAGAAAGAAACATACTAAGCTTAAATTTTAAAATTACTCCCCTTAGACCTCTCATTGTCTTTGTAACTTACAACCATGCAGCAAAGCCTGATTTGCCAAGAGATCCTTGTCACTTGAAACTGTAAAGA
Organism: Meles meles; assembly: GCF_922984935.1. Classification (NCBI taxonomy): domain Eukaryota; kingdom Metazoa; phylum Chordata; class Mammalia; order Carnivora; family Mustelidae; genus Meles; species Meles meles. The sequence continues at coordinate 103,086,413 of NC_060072.1, forward strand.
GTGAAGGCCTTAGGGACAGGAAGGAAGAAGACCATCTACAATTCACTTCATGCCTTAGGGAGGCCCTGTGGAGGCAGCATCATTTCCAGAGTGAACAGTGGCCACAGTGGAGCTAGAACTGCGAAGAAAAATATATAATGAAAAAAATACCTGGCAGTTGGATGGCTTACTCCCCTCTCTTATCCCAGAGAAAGTTGAACTGGATACTTATTAGAAGGTGATATGACACACAGGAAGTCTGGTGATAGGGATACATAAATAGCAGGAAAGATTTTTTAGGAGGTACTCAGTCTGTCCTTTTAACTCATCACCTTCCACTTCCTTAACAACTCCTACTCTGAAGAAGTTGAATGAAGATTTTGAAGCTTCAAAATTCATGAAGCAAAAACTGATACAACTTAAGAAGGAAAGAGACACATTCACACATATAGTTGAATTATTACCAGCTCACTCATGCCTTAGTAACTGATAGGAAAAAAAAAAAAAAAAAAAAGACCGAATATCAGCCAGAACGCAGATAATCTGAACAGTGGTATCACCAATTTGACTTTATTGACATATATACGTGAAACACTACATCAAACAATTGCAAAGTAACCATTTTTTTCTTTTTTAAGTGCACATGGAATGTTTGCCAAGATATGCCTATACTTTACACTGTACACAAAGAAAAACTTGAAATGGATAAAAGACCTCAACGTGAGACAGGAATCCATCAGAATTCTAGAGGAGAACATAGGCAGTAACCTCTTCAATATCCGTCACAGCAACTTCTTTCAAGATATGTCTCCAAAGGCAAAGGAAACAAAAGCGAAAATGAACTTCTGGGACTTCATCAAGATCAAAAGCTTCTGCACAGCAAAGGAAATAGTCAACAAAACAAAGAGGCAAACCCATGGAATGGGAGAAGATATTTGCAAATGACAGTACAGACAAAAGATTGATATCCAGGATCTATAAAGAACTCCTCAAACTCAACACACACAAAACAGATAATCATATCAAAAAATGGGCAGAAGATATGAACAGACACTTCTCCAATGAAGACTCACAAATGGCTATCAGACACATGAAAAAATGTTCATCATCACTAGCCATCAGGGAGATTCATATTAAAACTACATTGAGATACCACCTGACACCAGTTAGAATGACCAAAATTAGCAAGACAGAAAACAACGTGTGTTGGAGAGGATGTGGAGAAAGGGGAACCCTCTCACACTGTTGGTGGGAATGCAAGTTGGTGCAGCCACTTTGGAGAACAGTGTGGAGATTCCTGAAGAAATTAAAAATAGAGCTTCCCTATGACCCTGCAATGGCACTGCTGGGTATTTACTCCAAAGATACAGATATAGTGAAAAGAAGAGCCATCTGTACCCCAATGTTTATTGCAGCAATGGCCACAGTCGCCAAACTGTGGAAAGAACCAAGATGCCCTTCAACGGATGAATGGATAAGGAAGATGTGGTCCATATACACAATGGAGTATTATGCCTCCATCAGAAAGGATGAATACCCAACTTTTGTAGCAACATGGACGGGACTGGAAGAGATTATGCTGAGCGAAATAAGTCAAGCAGAGAGAGTCAAGTATCATATGGTCTCACTTATCTGTGGAGCATAACAAATAACATGGAGGACATGGGGAGATGGAGAGGAGAGGGAGTTGAGGGAAACTGGAAGGGGAGATGAACCATGAGAGACTATGGACTCTGAAAAACAACCAGAGGGTTATGAAGGGGCGGGGGGGTGGGAGGTTGAGGAACCAGGTGGTGGGTAATAGTGAGGGCACGTACTCCATGGAGCACTGAGTGTGGTGCAAAAACAATGAACACTGTCATCCTGAAAATAAACAAATAAAAAAAAAAGATATGCCTATACTGGGTCATAACATGTCTCAATAAATTTCTGAAGATTAAAATCTTAAGAGTATGATCTTTTACCAAAATGGAATTAAATTATAAATCAATAACAATATCTATAAAATTCTCCAAATATTTAGATATTTTAAAACCCATTTCTAAATAACCCATGGGTCAAAAAGTAAATCACAAGGAAAATTAGAAAAGATTTCAAACTGAATAGTAATAAATATATAACATATCAAATTTGTGGAAAGTACCTAATGTTTATTTAAAAGATTAGTAAAATTGGCAAACTCATAATTCTTAACAGTATTATTCAAGATATAAATAAAGGAAATATAAATGACCAATATGAGAAATAAAAAGTGATAGCAGATAGTATGAGTTCTATATTAAAAAATCCCAAAGGACCTACCCAAAACTATTAGAATTAATTGGTGAATTTAGCAAGATCACAGCATCCAAGGTTAATATACCGAAATTGGATTTTATTTTATATTTATTAAATAAGCATTAGAAAGTTAAATGTTTCTTTTTTTCTTTTTTTAAAATTGTGTTATGTTAGTTAAATGTTTCAAAACACTGTAATAGCATCCAGCAACATAAACTATTCAGAAATATATCTTATTAAGGATCTGCAAAACCACTGACATGAAAATTACATACACCAAGAGAAATGCAAAATTATCTAAATGAATGCAGAATTATGCCATGCTTATTGCTTTTAAGACTGGATATTGGTAAAATATCCATTCTCCACAAAATAACATATAGATTGAATCTAATAGACATTTTTGTAGAAATTGATAAGATAATTTTTTAAACTTCTACAAAAATGAAAAAGACATACAATAGCCAAATAACTTGGATAAAGAACAAATTTGGAGAACTTATACTACCCAATTTCAAGATTTACTCTAAACTCACAGTAATCAAGAAAATTTTGTATTAGCATAAAAAAGTATATGTAGGACAGTAGAATGGAGACTCCAGAAATAGACCCACACACATGGGGTGAAATGATTTTGATAAAGTCAACAACATAATTCCATGGGGGAAACAAATAGGGCTGAAATGACTGGATAGCTACATGGGAAAAAATAAACTATGTCATTTTCCTCACAACAAATATAAAAATTAATTTGAAATAGATTATTTGTCCAAATATAAAAACTAAAACTATTAAACTTATGGAAGAATATATAAGGGCAAGTCTTCATTACTTTGTATTGCAAAGAATTTTCAGGCAGGAAGCCAAAAGGATTACCCAAGAAAGAAAAAAAATTGACAAATTCAACTTCATCAAATTGAAATTTTCCTCTCTTCAAAAGACACTAAGAAAATTTAAATATAAATACATACCAAAGAAAATCATATATATTTTTTCATCTATAATATAAAGAACACTTATAAGTAAATAATAAGACCAAAAAAAGTTTTAATGGGCAAATGCCTTGATCAGAAGCTTCTTCAAAAATAAAAAATAAAATAGAGAAAAAACAAAACTGGAGGATTAGCAAATGTCCCATAATAGTCACATAATAAGATGCACAGCCTTATTATATGGTTTTGCAGATCCTTGCAGATCATGAGCCTTGTTGTTCATGAGGGAAATACAAATTAAAAGCACATGAGGTATTACTTCACACATATGAGAATGGCTAAAATTAAAGACCATAAAACATATTGGTAAGGATGTGGAGCAACTAGAACTCTCTCAGTTGCTGATGGCAACCACTTTGAAATTCAGTTAGCTTAGTCTTAGAGCATTAAACCTTATTTACCTTATGGCACAGCAATTCCATTCCTGGGCATTTATCTAAGTAGAATGAAAATGCATTTCCACAGAACAACTCATACATAGCAACTATATTCATGGCTGTCAAAAACTATGGGGAAAAACACCAAACATTAATCAGAGGAGAATGATAAAAAAATCTTTGGTATATACACATAATAAAATAACACACAGCAATAAAAAAGAATTAACTGCTGATACACATAACATGGATGAATTTTAAGAACATTCTATTGAGCAAAAGAAGATAGACATAAAAGAATACTTGTTGCTAATCCATTTATTTGAAATTCAAGAATATGCAAACATAAGCTATGATGACAGAAATCAGAATAATGGTTGCCTCTAAAAGAGTGATTAGCTTAAAGCAAGTCCAAGGGAATTTTTTAGAGTAACAGACATGTTCTAAATTCCGATCTACATAGTAGTTACATAGGCAAATTACCTATGAGTAATACACTTAAGATTTGTGCATTTTATTTGATGTAAATTGTCCCTTAGTAAAATAATGTTGGCATAAAATAGTAAAAATAATTTATGACAACACATTTTCCACTTTAAATTTTTTGATCACCTATATACAAATCAACATTCCCCTATACTGCTACACAGTCTCAACTTGAGAACTTAACCAAAATGGTCAGATCTGGGAAACTCACAGAAGAACAGAGATAGCTTTATTTATATCTTAACAGAAAAAAGTCCCCAAAATGTTCATTTTGTCAAGAGTTTTGCAAAATCCCTTCCTATGTGGAAATTCTCTCTGCTATAGTGAGTTACTTTCTTGGCAATTTTGTGGTTCTGGATTTCAGCTTTGTTGTTTTTAGCAGAATGCAAGCTAGTCTGGCATAGTGGTTCAGAGTTTGGGCTCTATAGCAAGATCATTCTGCATTCCATCACTTACTAGCTGTGAGATCCTGAGCAAGGAGGTAACACTTCTGGACTTTAACTTATTAATCATTTGTTTCCACTTCCAAAAACTGATAGTTTTTTATGCGACTATATAGATGCTTCCGTGATAAAATGTATATGAAGTGCTTAATAGCCTTGTGAAGGCTCAAAATATGGTAGCTAGTGGCAACCATGATAGGATATTTTAGGTAAGTTGAATGACAGTCCTGCAGTGTTCCAAGCATATAGCCCTGAAGTTAAGTTTTTGCCTTTCTAGGAGCTTTTGGAAGCTGGTGGTCCTCTGCATTTATGACCACTTCTTAATGAAGGAAGGCCCTCCAAGTAGCAGTTCTTAGACATCGTTCACTCACTAGACTTATTTTTCAATTACTTTATGGGAACCACTATTCTACTGCATTAGAGTAGCAGATCTCAAAACCTATTGTGCATGAGAAGAATCAGGAGAGTGCCTTTAAAATAGAGATCTTCCAGCCCTAACCCTAGATATTCTGATTCACCAGTGCCTGAGAATCGGCATTTTTGTCCAAGTTTCAGAATATAAACACTGACTTAGAGATTCTGTGGCAATTGTTATTTCATTCTATTTTATTACTTACCTGTATTAACTCAAAGGAATCTTATAATGCACATTGGTAGCCATTATATTATAATTATCATATAAATTATTCATTGCCACTGAATTTAGAATTGAAATTATGATTAATTTGTGAGATCTATATATACATATATAAACTTTTTGTAAATTCTGGTGATATAGTCAGAGGTTTTCTACAGAGTGACCTGGAAACAGTGTGGGAGTGTGTTTAATGGAAGAAGCTTGGAAGGCCAGAACTAAGAAGTTACTGAAATATGGGTAAAAGATAATGAGAATGTGACCATATCACTTCTTCATTAAAAAAAATAATAATAAAATAGGGAGCCTGGGTGGCTCAATTGGTTAAGCAACTGCCTTCGACTCAGGTCATGATTCTGGAGTCCTGGGCTCGAGTCCCACATCCGGCTCTCTTCTTGGTGGGAAGTCTGCTTCTCCCTCGTACCCTCCCCCATCTCTCTCTCCCCTTTCTCTCTCTCGCTCTCTCTCAAATAAATAAATAAAATCCCTAAAATAAAGTAAAATAAAATAATAAAATTCAAACCATCTTCAGTGACTCTTTTGTCAAATCCACTCTCATCCTGGTATTAAAAACCTCTAAGGGCATCTTGCAGCCGTTCGACCTCTTTCCTGGTAAGAGTGCCTGACGGTCTTGCAGGGGACCATCCATCCTTAGTTTTAGTCCTGTGATTTGCTGAGCTGTATTCCGCTCCCAATTATAGAAGTGCATTCTGAATACCCTATTCCTCTGACACTCCCATTAGTTTTGGGAAAAACTGAAAAAGTAAACCAGAAAACTAAATCTGGTCAAATCAAGGACAAGCCTCAGGACTGTTGCTGCATTAACAGGACTGTCTTTTCTGCAGAGATGGATGCTGTGAAAATACCAGGCTTGGGATTGCTGTGGCTCTAGAACGTTTTCCCAGTCCAGACAGCCTACCTGCAGACAGCCCACGGAGAAAGCAGCACTGAAAGAGCAGATCAGGGATTGTGCTTGAGTCCTAGACCAAGATGAGCCTGGATCCAGAGGGTCTCCCCCAGGGCCATTCAACCTATTAATTTCCATTTTGTTTTTAGTCAGTTGGCTTAGTTTCTTGAGCACCTGTGAGATCATTATTTCTGACTGGTAGAAGACCTCAATCATGAAGGCATCGATGTTTCCACTCCTAATCATACCTGTGCTCCAGTTACATATGGTTCCTCTTCATTCTTTGTTTTAGAATTAATAATAGAACTTAAGAAGATAACACATGTACAGCATTTAGCATTGTGTCTACCAGTAGGGGCACCTGGGTGGATCAGTGGTTAAGCGTCTGCCTTCAGCTCAGGTCATGATCCCAGGGTTATGGGATCAAGCCCTGCATGGGGCTCCCTGCTCAGAGGGAAGCCTGCTTGCTTCTCTCTCTCCCACTCCCTCTGCTTGTGTTCCCTCTCCTGCTGTCTGTCTGTCTCTCTCTCTCTGTCAAATAAATAAATAAAATCTTTTAAAAAATCATAAACTTTACATAAATGTTTGATTATTGCTATTATTCAGCCAGTAAGTGTTGGAACAGAAACTCCTCCAAGTGGGGCCTATGGCACATCTCTGTTTGCATCACCTCACACATACTATGAGTCAATACTTTTCTGTTGGCTTGAATTGTTGGATGATTATTAGAGTGTATCAAGCAGTTTCTATGGCACAGAAATGCTAATGGGGGGAGAAGACAGTGTAAGTGGAACATTTGATTACAGCGATAATGTTCTGAATATTTTTTAACATTTTAAATGATTACAAAAGGCACTAGAGAATAATTGGCATACTTGTGCTCTATGAAAATAATCTCTGAACAATCCCAATCTTAACTATTAGTATTATTATTACCAGTTAAAGATATATTAAGCTATTTTTAGGAGGCTAAATGCATTTTGGAACATGGTTTTATTTTTGTTAAACTCAAGTAGTATTTGCTTTCAAATGAACAATAAGTTTTGAGAAGGCTCTGCGTGAAGTTCAAAATTAAATTCCTTTAATGTCAGTACATCTTTAGCAAACACTGAGTATGGAATTAGGTTTGAAAGATATAATGACTAGCTATAATAAGAGCTTTAAAATTGCACTTTCCAAGAAAAAAGTATTGAACCTGGGAGTACATTGGAGCTAAAATGCATGCTGAAATAATTCAAATTATGAGCTCATAAATTCTATGGTTTGTAATAGCACTATCATCTTTTTGACTTCCGGGAGAAAAGTAGCTTTCAAGGCGGTCTCCATTTCCTTTATGTTGGAGCCCTCGGTAATTAACAAAACTTCATGATTCTCTCCAAACAGGTGACCTCCAGATTCCTTAAACAGTATATCACAACCAACTAATGCCAGGTTATTTTCAGCATTTTGTAGATTAGAACCAAATAAAAAGGTATTTGTAAAACAGAAGATGAGGCAAATGACATTTTAAAACAACAATAAAACCATCTGTTTTGATTCCCTCATGGTGAAATTACTATTTTTCTCTAAAGATTTTCAAAGAAAAATAACAATATAAAACAGCTGCTTTTCTTCTTGACTCAAGATTGGAAAATTGTATGTTTTTAGGAATTTGTCCATTTCTGCTGGGTTGTCCAATTTGTTGGCATATGATTTTTTGTAGTATTCTCGTCTAGTCCTTTGTATTTCTATGGTGTCAGTTGCTACTTCTCCTCTCCTTTCTGATTTTATTTCTTTGGGTTCTTTTTCTTTTTTCTCGATACATTTTGGCTAAGAGTTTGTTACTTTTTCAAAGTACCAGCTCTCAGTTTCATTGATTTTTTTTCTATTTTTTTAGTCTTTGTGTCATTTACTTCTGCTCTGATCTCTATTATTTCCTTCTCCTCACCTTGGCCTTTGCTCTTTTTTTAGTTCCTTTAGGTGTAACGGTAGATTCTTTATTTGAGCTTTTTCTCATTTCTTGAGATAGACCTGTATTGCTATATATTCCCCTCTTAGAACTGCTTTCTCTATGCCCCAAAGATTTTGACCTATCATGTTTTCATTTTCCTTTTTTCCCCGTATATTTTATTTCTTTGATTAATTTGTTGATGCATTAGTTGTTCAGTATCATATCGTTTAGGCTCCCATGTTTGTGTTTTTTCTGGTGATTTATTTCTAGTTTCACATTGCCATGTCAGTGAAGATGCAGGGTCTGATTTCAATGTTTTTAAATTTACTAAGGCTTGTTTTGTAGCCTAACATCCATTCTGAAGAATGTTCCACGTACACTTGAAAAGAATGTGTGTTCTGTGCTCAGTTCAGCAGTGCATATACTCAAATTGGAAAGATGTGTTTTCTGTTGTTTTGGGATGGAATGTTTTGTATATACCTGTTACGTCCCTCTGGTCATTCAAAGAGACTGTCTCCTTATTGATTTTCTGTTTGCATGATCTATCCATTGATGTAAATGGGGTGTTAAAGTCCCCTACTAGGGGAGACCTAGATGGCTCAGTCAGTTAAGCAGCTGCCTTTGGCTGGGGTCATGATCTTAGGGTCCTGAGATTGAGTGCCACATTGAGCTCCCTGCTCAGTGGGGAGTCTGCTTCTCCCTCACCCTGTGTCACTCCCCCACTTGAGCATGCTTGCTCTCTGTCAAACAAATAAATAAATTCTTTTTAAAAAATTTTAAATAAATAAAGTCCTCTACTAATATTGTGTTACCATCAATTGCTCTCTTTATGTTATGCTGAGTGAACTAAGTCGAGCAGAGAGAGTCAATTATCATATGGTTTCACTTACTTGTGGAGCATAAGGAATACATGGAAGACACTGGGAGATGGAGAGGAGAAGTGAGTTGAGGGAAACTGGATGGGGAGATGAAGCATGAGAGACTGTGGACTCTGAGAAACAAACTGAGGGTTTGGGAGGGGAGAGGCATGGGGTCGGGTGGATATTAAGGAGGGCATGTATTGCATGGAGCACTGGGTATGGTGCATAAACAATGAATGCTGAAATACTGAAAAAAAAATTTTTAATTTCTCTCTTTATGTCCATTAATATTTGCTTTATGTATTTAGGCATTCCAATGTTGGGTGCCTAGATATATATGATTGTTATATTTTCTTGCTGAGTTGATCCCTTTGTCATTATGTAATGCTCTTCTTTCTATTTACCATCTTTTTTTTAAAGTCTGTTTTGTCTGATATAAGTATTGTTACTCCAGCTTTTTTTCACTTTCATTTGCTGGTAAGTGTTTTTCTATCTCTTCACTTTCAGGCTGTATGTGCCTTTAGGTCTGAGGTGACTCTCCTGTAGGCAGCATATAGATGGGTCTTGTTATTTTTTGTCATTTGTTTGCTTTTTTTAAAAACCCATTCTGGGGGCGCCTGGGTGGCTCAGTGGGTTAAGCCGCTGCCTTCGGCTCAGGTCATGATCTCAGGGTCCTGGGATCAAGTCCCGCATTGGGCTCTCTGCTCAGCAGGGAATCTGCTTCCCTCTCTCTCTATCTCTGCCTGACTCTCTATCTACTTGTGATCTCTCTCTGTCAAATAAATAAATAAAATATTAAAAAAAAAACCATTCTGCCACCCTTTGTCTTGATTGGAGCATTTAGGCCACGTACATTTAAAGTAATTATTGATAGGTATGTACTCACTGCAATTTTGTTATTTGTCTTCTGGTTGTTTTGTAGTTCTTCTCTGTTGCTTTTTCTTTCGCACTTTTTTCTTGTGATTGATGAATTACTGTTGTATTTTGTCTTTTCTCTTTATTTTTTGTGTGTCTATTATAGGTTTTGGGTTTGTGGTTACCACTAGATTCTTAAATTAAAACTGCCCTTTCCTAATACAACAAAAGAGAGCCCTTTTAAACTAAGAAACCAAGGAAGCACAGTTATGCTTTATTTTCTCACTACATAAGATTGTCTGCTCTTGCTGGCACATGAAAATCCAACACATATAATCATTAGTTTAAAAAAAAATCCTGCGTTTTTAGAAAAGGGCCAAAAAACTAGAGTTAAAACTCCTTACAAGAAGAAAACACTTTTTTTAAGCAAGAGAAGTCCATAATCATAAACAGAGAAATGGTGAAAAAAATCAGTAATGATTTTGAACACTATGATTCAGCAAATTTGATCTAATAGGCATATGATACCATAATATCCAATGATCACAGACTATACATTCTTTGCAAGGCACAGAGAACATTTATAAAAATGATCAGATACTGGGCCATAAAAAAATTTTTTTTAAAGGCCAGGAAACATAAAAAGTACTATAATATAATACTTCAACACACATATAATTAATCAAGACCTAGTAGAAATGTAAGGACATAACAAATCAGAAATTCAAAAATTCAAGATGGTAATCTCAGGAAACAAACTGAGGGTTGCTGAGTGGAGGGGTATGGGAGGGATAGGGTGACTGGGTGATGGACGTTGGGGAGGGTATGTGCTATGGTGAGCACTGTAATTGTGTAAGACTGATGAATCACAGACCAGTACCCCTGTAACAAATAATACATTTTGTGTTAAAAAAAAAAAAGAATAAAAGTAAGAGTTAAAAAAAAAAATCAAGATGAAGAAAAACAAATAAGATGTGGAGACTGGCTGCCTGCTGAGGTCCATGGGTATAAGACCATCGAGAACCTCGTGCAAGAGATTACAGATCTTTTGCTGCTCCTTTATTCAGTTTCTTTGTGTGCACATAGTCTTCTGCTTGTCTGAGTCTACCTTGATTTGGTACTTGCCCATCTTGGCAACATAATCCCACTAAGCCTTTGTTCAGCAGCTGGTGTGGTTCTGGCTCTCAGACCAATACACCAATCTGTTGTGCTTTTTTTGTGTCTTCATTACATATGTTTATTGGGCAATACATTCCAAAAAAAAAAAATGGGCCCTGTTTAAACTGACACAGAGGCAGTTTATCCAATATGTACTTTAGATTAACTAGACTATGGCAGTTGCAACTTTCTATAGAGAATGAGCAGGGATGTTGCCAGACATCACTCTGGGTATGCTTAATTGCTTTGGAGTTAATAAAGCAGCTTTTTATGGCTTGCCATTCTTAAGGCATCCAGCTGTTTTTGGAAAGCTTTATTCATGTGGTGCAAAGCTGCAAGAATCAGTGAACCTCAAGTTGTTAACAAATATTGATGAAGAAAAACCCTCCTATTAAAGGAAGGTAAAACTTTTTGATTCAGTACCATATGGTGTTCTGGTTAGAGTGATCTAAGGATACAAAAATAAAAAAATGTTAGAAAAAAGAGCATTCGAAAAGTATCAAAATATGGCTTGAAGAATGGTTACCAGGGGACCCTGGATGGCTCACTTGGTTAAGTGTCCAACCCTTGATTTCAGCTAAGGTCATGAAAGAAATCTTGATGGAATTAAAATAATTCCAAATTTAGCTGATCTAATGATAAAAAGAAAAAAATTTGTATATAAGACATATTTCATTTAAAACACACACACACACACACACAGAGGCAACAACATTACTAATATAGTTGAGGACTCTAAAGAGGAAAATAAAATTCCAAGTGTTCTATGACTGTTGATCTGATGAATGAAGATGCAATTATTGATCTCATTCACTCAATAGGATAATTGTCATAATTAAGAAGGATAATTTACAAGTGTTTCATCAGTGTGGAATCAGGCTGTTTCAGCATACCTCAACTATGTAAGTGAGAAGATGAATATTCCTGCATTTTGGCAGCATTTTAGCAAGGTCATTTAAATTTGAATGATAGAAACCCCTATTTTCTACAAGAGCGTATCTTCAGAGGTAAGTGCATGTTTACAAAAACTCTAGAGTCTGAAATGTGAAAAAAAAATTTGTATTTTCTAACAGGACTTCATTTTTAGATGGAAATAAAGTGGAGATTGCCAGTACTATATGTAGCACAAATAATAGATGAGGATGAATTTTCTAGAAGAAAATAATGTGGCACTCTATCCATTGACAAATATTTTGCCCAAAAAGATTCCTACTAATAATCTATGACCAGGAACACAGAAGAGTCAACTTTAGCTTTTTCATTTGTTTTCCTTTTTTTTTTTTTAAGATTTTATTTATTTGACACAGAGAGAGAGAGCACAGCAGGGGGAGCAGCAGAGGGAGAAGGAGAAGCAGACTCCCCGCTAAGCAGGGAACCCAATGTGGGATTTGATCCCAGGACCCTGAAATCATGACCAGAGCCAAAGACAGACACTTAGCTGACTGAGCCACCCAGGCGCCCTGATTTGTTTTGCTTTTTAAGTAGGCTCCATGCCCAACATGGGGTTCAAACTCACAATCCCGAGATCAAGAGTTGCATTCTCTACCAATTGAGACAGCCAGGCTCTCCCTGAAGAATCAACTTTGAAACACTGAAGAAAATTATTAAAACCAATGAAATCAAAGAACCGTAAAAATAAAGATTTGTGATGGAAAAGCTCAAAATAATATATTTTGAAGAATTAGCAGCACAGTATGAATTCAAAGCAAATTAGCTTCATGATTGATTTGGATAAGTATTTAAAGTTACCGTATGTCCTCTTCTAAATCTATTTGGAAAATGATCATTATATCTTAGCATGTCCTGTATCAATATTTTCCAGACTGTGAGTTGAAGTTTCAGGATCTGTGTGGGAGTTGGGTGCCTGGAGGTGCCTGCTGCACAGTATTTTGAAACATAAATTAAGGCCTTATGAAATTCTCAGTTAATTGCTCTTTTCAGATTAATACACTTCTTGAAAATACCACGGAGCTTCAGTTTAACCAAATACTTGACTCTCCACATTAGACATTTTGGAACCATGTCATATATAGAATACTTTTAAAAGTAGATTTATGAGAAAGACAACTATCATATGATCTCCCTGATATGAGGACATGGAGAAGCAACATGGGGGGTAGGGGGATAGGAGAAGAATCAATGAAACAAGATGGGATTGGGAGGGAGACAAACCATAAATGACTCTTAATCTCACAAAACAAACTGGGGGTTGCTAGGGGGAGGTGGGATTGGGAGAGGGGGAGCGGGCTATGGACATTGGGGAGGGGAGGCGAACCATAAGAGACTATGTACTCTGAAAAACAACCTGAGGGTTTTGAAGGGTCAGGGGTGGGAGGTTGGGGCAACCTGAGGGTTTTGAAGGGTCAGGGGTGGGAGGTTGGGGGAACAGGTGGTGGGTAATGGGGAGGGCACGTTTTGCATGGAGCACTGGGTGTTGTGCAAAAAGAATGAATACTGTTACGCTGAAAAAATAAATAAAATGGAAAAAATTTAAAAAAATTTAAAAAAAAAGTAGATTTATGCCAGGTTGCCTCACTTCTTTTGAAATTCCTCCTGTTTTGTTTTTCTTGGTGTGGCTTGGCTTTATAATTTGGACATAGATTTTTCCTCTTTTAAAAAATTATTTTAGGGGCACCTGGATGGCTCAGTTGCTAAGTGTCTGCCTCTGGCTCGGGTCATGATCCCAGGGTCCTGGGATCAAGCCCCACATCAGGCTCTCTGCTTGGCGGGAGGCCTGCTTCTCCCTCTCCCACTACCCCTGCTTGTGCTCTCTCTATGTCTCTCTCTCTGTCAAATAAATAAAATCTTAAAATTGAAAAAAAAAATTTAAAAAAAAATTATTTCATTAACATATAATATATTATTTGCCCCAGGGGTACAGGTCTGTGAATCATCTGGCTTACACATTTCACAGCATTCACCACAGCACATACCCTCCCCAATGTCCATAACCCAACCCCTTCTCCATACCCCCTCCCCCCAGCAATCCTCAGTTTGTTTTGTGAGATTAGGAGTCTCTTATATATATTTTTTTAAGATTTTCATTTGTTTATTTGACAGAGAGATCACAAGTAGGCAGAGAGGCAGGCAGAGAGAGGGGGAAAAAGAGACTCTGGACATAGATTTTCCTTACACTTATCCTCTGTGACCCAGTAGTTTAAAATTTTCACATATATATAATTTTAAAATTAAATATATATAGTTTAAAAATCAACCTTCAGAAAATTTAAGACTATTTATGGTATCCACTGTATTTTTTTAAAGATTTATTTGTTTATTTTAGAGAGAGAGAAGGGGAAATGGCAAAGGGGGACGGAGAGAGTCTGCTCAAGCAGACTCTGGCTGAGCGAGGAGCCCGATGTGGGGCCTGATGTTATGACCCTGAGAACATGACCTGAGCAGAAACCAAGAGTTTTCACTTAACCCACTATGCCGCCCAGGCAACCCCCCACCACTGTATTTTTTTAATGTGTATGGAACTGTTTTTGATATAATGGCTTTGTTTTTGGTCGCCTCTCAGTAGACTGCAAAAGTTTTCTATGCCTTTTTGTTCTGTGCTTTAGAAGGAGTTATTGAATCGATATTCCTCTGCTCATTTATGGTAATAAATATGACTGATTGGAAATGTATTAAATAGTGCCATGGAGTGAGTACAATCTTAAACCCGTACTTTAAAAAGGCTGGTCCTTATAATAGAATGCTTTCTTTTTGAAGAGTTTCTGTGCTATTTGAAAGGTTCAGAGGTTACTAAGAGAGCCCTGAACCCACAATATATTTCACATCATACCTTATATTAGCTCATAGATCAAGCTTTTAAAATTGTAATAGTATCTTGCTATGTCTCTATTAAATATACATATATACACAATATACTAGATGTTTTTAAACAACTACAACACCATCAGTGAGAGTCTGTACATTGCTGTTAAAAACATACCACTTTTTTTTGCAATAATCTGTATATTGATTTTTAAACAAATTTATGTAGTCAAAACAACCCCCTACTTAGACTTCTATTTTAATTTATGAAATTTGAACAAAACTTATATGTATCTGTCTTCATTATATGTAAGCGTGTGTGTGTTGTTTTAGCACATAAGTAGACTAAGCGTCATACATCTCTATTAATCAATTATGGAAATCATATGTATACTTCACAAGAACCTGGGAGATGATAATGAAGTAAGGTAGATTTTTGACAAATTTCATGATACTCCTAAAATATTAACAACTTATTTTGTAACTTATTTTGAAATTCTCTTAGGAAATTTTAGAAATCATGATCTTTCTACTTGGATAGAATTTTTTAGATTCAATTTATTTTAATATGACCCAACATACACAAATAAAGGGTTAAAAAGTCATCTATTCTGATATATAATTGTGACATTTCATATATTTTAAAATTCAGATACTTTTACTTTATATAGAGACAAGGCTAATGGATCTAAAACAGTTTTTTTTACTCATTTGATTAAAGTAGGGATCCCTTTTAAAGAAAAGCTTCTGAAACCTCTACAGTAAACACAAATTATTTCATTTTATATTGAAATACTATAAATTTGTCATATAAGGCTCAAAGATCTCATAGAGCTGTAAATTAAATCATATTTACAAATTAAATACATAGAAAATGATAAAAACAATAAAATTCATATAGGCAATATGTAACAGGATATTGAATTAAAATTTTTACTGGGCTGACAAAATAGGGTCATATCAAATACTACATAAGGACACTGGAGTCTTTAAAACTGGTGTCCGCCATTACCAGCCCCTTCACTCTCTACAAGAATGGAAGAGGGTCGGTTGAGAGCAGAGTCTATGGAACAACTTGAGTCTTGTGCAGGAGAGTTCTCAGCGATGTGTCAATATTGGTTACAGATAAACCTCCAACTAATTCTGAAGTAACCGCTCCAAAACTGACAACAGTTGAAATTACATTTAAGCCTATTGGTACATCTCCCTGTGCCTACTTTCTGAATCCAGTAATGGTTATTTCAGTGCCTGAAACGTTAGGTACAACCTTCACTGCCAAGTGGCATCTCCCTTTGAGCTCCCCAGGGAATCATCCATTTAATCTCATTATCTTCTTTTTTTTTTAAGATTTTATTTATTTGACAGAGAGTGAGAGAGATCACAAGTAGGCAAAGAGGCAGGTAGAGAGAGAGGGGGAAGCAGGCTCCCTGCTGAGCAGAGAACCCGATGCAGGGCTCGATCCCAGGACCCTGAGATCATGACTTGAGCGAAGGCAGAGAGGCTTAACCCACTGAGCCACCCAGGCACCTGAATATCATTATCTTTTAAACAATGATTTGTTTATCATCAAATAATGTCTTTGTTTCTCATGTGCTTCAAATACTTAAGCTTTTTATTTATTTTGACTCCATTTTTTGACATTTTTTTACTGTGAGGGGAACATATGATTATTAGCTCTGTTGTTATCATTCGAAATTAGGTTAAAATCTTGTGTGTGATAGAATTTAGTAGTGAATTATTTTTGTCTTTAGAAAGAAAATGTTATTTAAAAGAAAATAATAACTAAATATGAGTTAATTAAATCAATTTTTAGGGGAACCAAGTTTTCAGAGTTTCCAAGCATTTACTTTTCAAAATTTTTTCATATATAGCTATTTATATTTCATGAATTTTTCAGATTTATTACTGAGTTAAATTACTAGTAATATTTCAATATAACCCATGCATACAATATTTTACATTTGTGGGATTTTCTTAAAAAGCATTCTTTAAAAGTTAGACAAGCTAAAATATATATGTGCATTTTGGAACAATATCTTTTCTCCCCTGACTTTACTTAGATATAATTGACATGTAATACTTCTGTATGTTTAAGATGAAATGTTTTGAAATGTCACACATATTGCAAAATGATTACCACATAGTGTTTGCTAATACCTCTATCATGTCCCATAATATCCTTTCTATTTTGTGGTCAGTTTGAAAAACACTTTTAGAAAGATATTGTGTGTTAGGAAAAAAAAAGTATAATCTAGGATCAGGTCTGACAAATCACTTAACCTCTCTGTATTCCAGTTTTTCAATCTATAGTGAGTGGGGTGATACATAGCCTACTTTACTAAGATGAGATTATCAAGAAGACAGATGCCTTGAAATTAAATGACATAAAAATTCAAAGAAATGGTCGAGTTTCATTCTTCTACATATCGCTGTCCAGTTTTCCCAGCACCATTTATTGAAGAGACTGTCTTTTTTCCATTGAATATTTTTTCCTGTTTTGTCAAAGATTATTTGACCATAGAGTTGAGGGTCCATATCTGGGCTCTCCACTCTGTTCCACTGGTCTATGTGTCTGTTTTTATGCCAGTACCACGCTGTCTTGGTGATCACAGCTTTGTAGTAAAGCTTGAAATCGGGTAACGTGATGCCGCCAGTTTTGTTTTTGTTTTTCAACATTTCCTTAGCAATTCAGGGTCTCTTCTGATTCCATACAAATTTTAGGATTATTTGTTCCAGCTCTTTGAAAAATACCAGTGGAATTTTGATCGGAATGGCATTAAAAGTATAGATTGCTTGAGGCAGTATAGACATTTTAACAATGTTTACTCAAAATGGATAAAAGACCTCAACGTGAGACAGGAATCTATCAGAATCCTAGAGGAGAACATAGGCAGTAACCTCTTCAATATCAGCCACAGCAACTTCTTTCAAGATATGTCTCCAAAGGCCAAGGAAACAAAAGCGAAAATGAACTTTTGGGACTTCATCAAGATCAAAAGCTTCTGCACAGCAAAGGAAACAGTCAACAAAACAAAAAGGCAACCCACGGAATGAGAGAAGATATTTGCAAATGACAGTACAGACAAAAGATTGATATCCAGGATCTATAAAGAACTTCTCAAACTCAACACACACAAAACAGATAATCATATCAAAAAATGGGCAGAAGATATGAACAGACACTTCTCCAACAAAGACATACAAATGGCTATCAGACACATGAAAAAATGTTCATCATCACTAGCCATCAGGGAGATTCAAATTAAAACAACATTGAGATACCACCTAACACCAGTTAGAATGGCCAAAATCAGCAAGACAGGAAACAACGTGTGTTGGAGAGGATGTGGAGAAAGGGGAACCCTCTTCCACTGTTGGTGGGAATGCAAGTTAGTGCAGCCACTTTGGAGAACAGTGTGGAGATCCTGAAGAAATTAAAAATAGAGCTTCCCTATGACCCTGCAATTGCACTGCTGGGTATTTACCACAAAGATACAGATGTAGTGAAAAGAAGGGCCATCTGTACCCCAATGTTTATTGCAGCAATGGCCACGGTCGCCAAACTGTGGAAAGAACCAAGATGCCCTTCAACGGATGAATGGATAAGGAAGATGTGGTCCATATACACAATGGAGTATTATGCCTCCATCAGAAAGGATGAATACCCAACTTTTGTAGCAACATGGATGGGACTGGAAGAGATTATGCTGAGTGAAATAAGTCAAGCAGAGAGAGTCAAGTATCATATGGTCTCACTTATTTGTGGAACATAACAAATAACATGGAGGACATGGGGAGATGGAGAAGATAGGGAGTTGAGGGAAACTGGAAGGGGAGATGAACCATGAGAGACTATGGACTCTGAAAAACAACCAGAGGGTTTTGAAGGGGCAGGGGGGTGGGAGGTTGAGGAACCAGGTGGTGGGTAATAGGGAGGGCACGTACTGCATGGAGCACTGGGTGTGATGCCAAAACAATGAACACTGTTATGCTGTAAATAAACAAATAAAAAAAATAAAATTAAAAAAAATTCAAAGAAATGTTTTGTGAATTTAAGTGTAAATAATGTAATAATGCAAGCTATACTGACTTATGCCTGAGATTTTGTCAAGAATCACATTCTGGTTTTCCTTCTTCTTTTTTAAGGCTTACTTATTTATTTTAGAGAGAGAAAGAGAGAGCATGAGGGGGAGGAGAAAAGGGAGAGGGAGAGAGACTCTCAAGCAGACCGTGTGCACAGTGCAAAGCCCCCACAGGGCTTGATCTCAGGACTCTGAGTTCACAACCCTGAGATCACGACCTGAGCCAAAACCAAGAGTTGGACAAAACTGACTGCACCACCCAGGCGCCCCTGGTTTTCTTTTATGTTCTGTCACATGAAGCAAGGTGCTTATTCGATTCAATCTAAAAATAGTCATTTGAAGAGAAGAAAAGTTTTACTTCGATCATCATTTTGTTTAAGACATCATGAATGGGCAGCAAATGTAACTTATTCAGGGAGATACTCCATTAGCCCACTAAAACTTCATTGATGAGAAGTCTTTGTGTCCTTCAATAGCTTAAAAACTGCTAAAGAGCTCCATTTCCAACTGGAAATCCAAGAAAATTTTCTCAAAGTAGCATGAGTTTTTCCACATGTAAATCGAAAGCCTCAGGCCTAGTTATAACTCTGTGTAAGGGCAAAGAGATGATCTTTGTAGTTAACTTCTTGTCTTAAAGCTATACTTGATTCTGTCTGTCCAAAAGATCACTTTGTGTTTTTCATAGTCATAATATTTGAGTTGCAAAGATAAAAGTTTGTTCATTATCCTAATTGTCTTGTCCACAGTAAGTCTTATAAACATTCACTCTAAAACATATTTCAATTCTCAAGCCTCCAAAATGAAAAGAAATATGAAATTCACTCTAAAACAAAGAGAAAAAGTTCCCTATCTACTTTTGACTAGTATTTTAAAATTTATTTTAGCAAAGAAGAAATTTTATCTTTTCATCGCAGTTTAACAGGAAAGATGACTTGTCATTTTGTTCATAACTCTTCCCTCCTGTTGAACATCAGTGATATTTTAAAATATATAATAGACAGCAGAATATAAATTAAATATATCTGTGCCATATCAAAAGAGAGAAACATACTTTCTCTCAACAGCCTGGGGAAACTTACATTGAGAATATGGTTGTAACAAAGAAATGCCAAGTTGTTTGATCTACTCACAAAGAACACTGTTGGGCTTCTCTGGAGGTATTTGTAGCTAAGTGAAACAATATAGAAGAAAAATTTGAAAGATGAACAAAAAACACTGAAGTTGTTTTAAAAAATGCCCTTCCTTCTTTTCCCACACCTTAGTTGAAGAAAACTTTCCTTTCTTCAAGGTCTCCTGAGCTAGATCATATAGCTATAAATTCCTAAGTTCTTCTTTTGATGACATTAAGCTTTCTTTCCCTGCATCCGCCTTCTGAACTCTCTCATTTAATATATTAGGGTTTGGGCTCTGCTTTACTAAAAAAATCATAATTTTTAAAATTTTTAATTAATTGCTAGATAACATGTGCTGAAGAGGGAACATGAGATTTAATTTCCCTTTGGCCACTAACCAGCTGGGAGACCTCAGACCTCAGTGTCCTCATCTGCCTAGTATAAATATTGATAAGGTATCCTCATAAAGCCACGCAGCTGTGCCAAATTACCTCCCGGGTTCTAACTTTTTAACTCTAACATATTTCTACCTCTAGTTTCTGGATTCTCTGATTCTAAGCTATTTTCTGACCACATTAAGTTGGTTATGCTAACTCTTGATGTGCACATTTACCATGTTTTTCTGGGTAGGGGTAGTGGTTAATCCTTTTCTGGTATAAAATTTTCCAGAGTCTCCTTTTGCTTAGATCTTTGTGTGTTTGTTTAGTTCGGCTTTGCTTTGACTCTCTCAATATTAAACTTTCTTTGAAGGAATATTCTATAAAAGAAAATTGTATCACTAGATATGAGGTTAAGACATAAGCAAAATAATAACTATAATTAATGTTCATGGCTCCAAATTAAGAGGAATAAAATACCTCTCTGAACTAATCTGAAATTTTTAAAAAGACTTTATTTATTTAATTGACAGAGATCACAAGTAGGCAGAGAGGCAGACAGAGAGAGAGAGAGAGAGAGGGAAGCAGGCTCCCTGCTGAGCAGAGAGCCCGATATGGGGCTCTATCCCAGGACCCTGGGATCATGACCTGAGACGAAGGTAGAGGCTTTAACCCATTGAGCCACCTGGGTACCCCTAATCTGAAATTTTTATTAGTGCTAAAGGGGTGATGGGAGTAACAAGAACCAAAGAAATACATGTGTTAAATAAGATGGTAGAATCAGTTAAACCATTATTAAATGCAACAGATTGAAATGAGTTATTCCCGTAACTCTTATTCTTTATGTGTATAGGTTGGGGGAAATCACTTAGAAATTATAGCTAGGATTATAAGTAGGAGAATATCTTGAGATGCATTCTCAACCACAATAATTATTTTTCCATGAAGTGATCTCTTACAGAACTAGATGAGTTGGAAATAGAGAGTACCAAATAAATCCCTGTTTATTTTCTTGCTGAGCTGATACATCACCAAATACCCTGCAGTGCTTTTCATTCAGTCAAATGATCATGATGTCAATACTCGTCTTCCATTCAGATAAATGCATTATCTCTAAGATTCATTTTGGGGCACCTGGGTGGCTCAGTTGGCTATGCATCTGACTCTTGGTTTTGGCTCTGGTCATGATCTCAGGGTCATGAGATCAAGCCCTGCATCCAGCTCCACAAGTCTGCGGGACATCTGCTTGAGATTCTCTCTCCCCCTCTCCTCCTGCCCTTACCTCCAACATGCATGCTTATGCACTCTCTCTCTCTCAAATAAAAAATAAAATAAAATCTTTTAAAAGGAAAGAAAAGTTTTAGAATTTTCTGAACTCCTGGGATTTTATCTGAGCTCTTTAAGCCTCTGTTAATGAGCTCACCTCCCTCCCCTCCCTTCTTCCTTCCTTCCTTTCCTCTACACACCCTCCCCATCTTTTTCTCCCTCTCATTCAGCCATTCACAGAACCCCTAGCCATTAGCATTATTGCCGTCCTTCCATAGTACTACTTTATTTTGGTTTCTTACTTTCCATCCTACTGTATCTCAGAAACCTCCAACTCAAAAGTCTAGAGAGAATGTATATTTCTGTCTTCACCAACAGGGCCTGTTTTGACTGTCCCTACCATCCTTCTGCCTACTCCAGACAGCACAGGATCTCAGAGCCAAGTTCTCAGACAGTCACTGTTGTTGCTTCCAGGATGCCTGTTAAATCAATGAAGCTTCTGATCCCAGGCAGAATGAGGAAGAAGGTCACTGACATTTTTCCCAGTTCAGGGTCTCCCTCCATCTCTTCCAGCATCTAGAGCCTCTTGCCTGGCAGAAACCCCACTAAGGTCCAGGCATTGGTGCTGCTCTGACTCCACAGGGGCCCTCCTGTGCAGGCCATCCCCGCATCTGTCCTCGCAGGAAGAATGACGGGTTTTCAGGCTTTTTTATTCCTTTCATTCAGTTCTTCAACAGCGTGTTTGTTCCCTTCTTAAATCCCAGTCCCTCAGACTCCTAATTGCTTTCAGATTGGATCTGATAATGACTTGGTTATTTGTCTTTTGTGTCTTAGTACTGACTTGACACTATCTTAGCCCTGATGATGGCCCAGCAGTAAAGCTTCAGAAAGGGCAGTGAGATGAGATTGACACGGAGCACCTGCACATGCATGTGAGATGTTCGTAAAAGACTCCCTAAAACGTTCTTTGTGCAGAAGTCCCATCTGGGTGCACGAACTGCACTGTCCTGGTAAGCAGAATGCTTTATATACTAGTGCGGGTGATACTGCATACTTGCACAGAATGAGAAGTGTTACCAGTAAAATGTATCATTAGAAGAATAAATAATAGATGACTAGTTCATACCAGAGACGCCTAGATAAAACCTGGTCTTTATTACTAAGTATTACTAAAATTTTTCTAAGATTTTATTTATTTATTGAGAGAGGGAGAGAGAGAGCATAAACAGGGGGAGTGAGAGAGGGAAAAGCAGGCTCCCTTCTGAGCAGGAAGCCCAACACAGGGCTGGATCCCAGGACCCTAGGATTACAACCTGAGCCTAAGGCAGACACTTAACCATCTGAGCCACCCAGGTGCCCCTAAACTTTTTTAATAAAAAGAAAACAGAGCAATTGAGGCAAATAATAAGTTTCTTCCTGATCTGACTGGGTCATACAAGGAAATAAGGTAATGAGGTATAATAAAACAGCATCCGTTCATTTCTCCTCCTCCATGTGATATTATTGGCTTGGGGAACAGAGACGAGGAAGGAGTTTTTCTTGCTGTCACTGAAAAGGGATCTCTGATAGTAGAAATTTTAGGCACTGTGATAGACAATGCAAGAAAAATGAAGGTCAGCAAAATCCTTTCGGGACCCTAAAAGACAAGCTACTACATCATCAGTGTTACTGAAAGTGACTGTAGCATGCCATGTTTCCCAGACGGATGATCGTGTTCGGAGGGACAAGAAGATGGTATTTGCAGTCTTGCCGCAGGCAAACTGAGAAGAGGGACATCGTTGCCTGGAAACCTCGGGTTACAGATCTCAACAGGGACCTAGCCCACTGGAGTGTGATGTTAGGAAAGTGTGAGGGACGTTCTCTTCCTTAGTGCCCCAGAGATGAACACTCGTGAACTTGCTATTCAGAGAAGAGGAGTAGTCAAAGGTTTTTGAAAAGCCTGTCAGACCGAGGCCCTGTTGCATGACAGGCAGGCCCTGTGCTGAGAGAGGAGGGCTTAGCCCCAGGTTTCTAGACATGACCTGCGGGGCAGAAGGGGCTCTTTGCTACTACACACCAGGGGAGGCAGCAAGCAGCACTTAGACGACATATTCTTTGGAATTTTCCATGCTTTCCTGGGATTTCTAACTTTTAGTGTGAAGATAGTAAATTAGTTTCAAATCATGGGGCTGCTCATCATACAAACTTACTAGTTTTCAGGCATTGTTACTTATTCCAAAGACTTCATTGGCCACCCAGAGTTGCCTTCCTTCAAAAATTTTTTGCCTCTTCTACCTTCTAGAACCCCTATTGCTTTTTAAGTACATTCTCCTGAGTCCTCGATCTTTTGAGGATTCTGTGAAACGCTATACAAGAAAAATATGAAAGATGACTATATTAGTCAAGGTTCTCCAGAGAAAGAGAACCAATAGGACATGTGTCCATACAGGAAGAAATGTAATATAAAAAATTGGCAAAGAGATATAGAGACTAAAGAGTCTAAACTCTGCAATGCGGGCTGGCAGTCTGGAGACTGGAGTCTGGAGAAGAGCCCCTGATAAAGAAGATGTTTAAAGACAGTTTGCTAAAGAATTCACTCTTGCTTGGGGAGACTGGTCTTTTTGTTCTAGTGACACCTTTGACAGACTGAATGAAGCCAACTCATGGAGGGCAATTACTTACTCGAAGTTCACTGATGTAAATATTCATCTCTAAAAACACCCTCCAATGTTGACCCATCAAATTCACCATCACAGTGAAGAAAAACAAAAATGGTTGTTTTTGAAAAATATTTCCTTTCCTGGGTTTTCCCTTTCTCTCTCGTACTGAGACCTGGCTTTCCGCAGCAAAACTGCTTGCCTTGTACCGTCTTCCATGGAGGCAGCCTGTCGTCCCATACACCATGGCCTTGGGACTCAGAACAATGTTGGCCTTCTCTTAGCAGCCCAGAGTCACTTCCAGACCATTTTTCCCCCTTTGGAGGAAAAAGCCTCTTCCTTCAAGTTCATGCTGGTAGGTTATGCAACGTTTCACCGCTTCGTGTTACTGTCAGTGTCCTACTGGTCAGCACCCCACATTCATTAAGAGCTCTTGCACCCAATTCACAAGACTTCCTCTTCAGCTCAGTTCTAACATTTCTAGGGTGACCTCAGTTACCATGATGCTGACTCATCCTTCAAGAGTTTCTTTACCTCCTTTCTCCCAAGGAGTGTGCTCCACCTCTTTTCAGCTACCAGGTCTGCATCCTCTGCCTGACTTCCCTTTGAGCCCTTGAGTGGAATTTGTTATCATCCTTCATCATCATCCCTTAGCCCATAGAAAACACTTTCTTTCGTCAAGTCCTAAGTAAAAGAGGGAAAAGAGGGAAAGACTTTTAGCCAAAAGGTGGGCACTACAAGAGAGCAAGAGTGGAATAAGCAAGAAATTTCTGCAAATGAGTGTGCAGTTGCCCCTGTCCAAGCTTCTACTTACTGATCAATCCTCCTCACTCCCTCCAAAACACTGATCCAAAGCCGGTATTTCCCAATACAAAATACTTTAGTGGCTTGCATAAGACCTAAACCCTTATTATGACAGACAAAGGTCCTCACAATCAAACTGCTTCTTAACTCTTCAACATTCAGTGTCTACACACATGGCCTCCTGCCTAGTCAGTGGAAGACTTCTGGATTACATAAACTATGCCTTCTCAGACCTCGTTCCTGTGCACATTATTCCCTGTGTCTGGAAACTCTTCTATTTTTATACTTCTATTCACGTAGCAGACTCCTAAGGCAAAGTGCTCTTTTTTTTTTTTTAGGTTTTATTTATTTATTTGACAGAGAGAGAGAGAGACAGTGAGAGAGGGAGCACAAGCAGTGGGAGTGGAAGAGGGAGAAGCAGGCTCCCCACTGAGCAGGGAGCATGACGCAGGACTGGATCCCAGGACCCTGGGATCATGACCCGAGCTGAAGGCAGATGCTTAACAACTAGGCCACCCAGGAGTCCCCAAAGTGCTCTTTCTTGAACAAGTCTTTCCTGAACCTTGCAATCCCAGGTCAAAGCTCTTCCAGGGGCTTCATTTCCAGCATAGCTCCTGCCACTTAATATCTCAGATACTTCTTTGTCTATGTGTCAATCCTCTCCATATTCTGAATTTCTCGAGGGCAGAGTTCTGTGTACTATTCAATCCTCAGCACCCTATATAGTGAATGAATATAAACCTACTTATTTAAGTCTACTTAGAGCAAGCTGACCACCACCATGGCCAAGAAACTCAGATGTTCCTGGACCACTGACAGATGTACTGAGCCCTCGTGCCCAGTTCCTTCTTGTTCTAGTTCACTGTCTTTATGGTTTCTAATCTCTTTGGTTCCATTTTTCATCTCCTGTTTTGTGTTTTCCTCATGGACTGGACACCAAAACTCAGATTTCTAAGCTGCTTAGGGCAGCAATTCTAAACCTCTGTGTCCCAAATGTGTTGAGTCATAGAACAAAAAGAGAGGAAGGGGTAGAGTTACAGTGAGCTTGCTGAGTTTGCAAAAGTAATACCACACCCCACAGTAGGCATGAATCTCAAAACCATAACATTAGAGCAAGCAGCCAGATACCCAAGAAATGTGCTATGAAAACTAATATGCGTTGTTGGTAGTAGGGAGAGCAGTTCTTTAGGGATAGAGTGAATCTGAAAGAGCATGGGGGAAGTGACTGGGGTGCTTGTAATTCTCTCTTTTTTTCTTGTGTGTGTGCTCGCTAAATATTTATGATGAATTAGTTACCAAAGTCTTTTTACTAGCCCAGTGCCCAGAGAGTAACAATGGAACATGAATGTGTAATACAATGCAATAAATAGGTTGTTAGTCTTGCAGTTGAGACCTTGAGTTTAAATTCTATAGATTAACTGGTTGTGATTTTAATTGCGTTTCATGATTTTCTTTATGCTTATCTCTAATTTGTATATCCACAAAGAAGGATCTAGAATTGGAATATGAAAACCTGGAGAGCAAGTCCCGGCTCTGCCACCTGCTAAGTGTGTGTGTGTGTGTGTGTGTGTGTGTGTGTGTGTGTGTGTGTGTTTTAAGATTTTATTCATTTATTTGACAGAGAGATCACAAGTAGGTAGAGAGGCAGATGACGGGGGGCGGGGCGGAGGGGGAGCAGGCTCCCTGTTGAGCAGTGAGCCAGATGCCAGGTTCCAGGCTCTATCAGGGACCCTGAGAGCATGACCCAAGCCAAAGGCAGAGGCTCAACCCACTGATCCACCCAGGCACCCCTAATTGTGTGTTTCTGAGCAAATCATTTATTGCTAAGACTTTGTCAGCTGGGGAGACTATAATACATGCCTTATGTGCTCTACAGGGCTGCTCTATAAACCAAATAAACCATGGGTGAATAAGTGTAAGTTTTACCCCAAACTCCACAGTTATTATATAAAAACACCTATTGTTTTTAAGTGTTTCATTGTTTTTATCAATGGCTTAATGAAGAATGTTTCTGGACATTCCAGTCCAGAAGCCAGGGTAATGGCTTGAGGAATGTCTTAACAATATATATATATATATTATATGTTATATATATATAACTATATATATATAGATATATATAGATATATATATCGATATATATATATATCAATCAGTGAAAACAAATAGTGGAAAACATACCAACAATGAATTTATTTTCAGTGAAAATTCCAAGGCTCGTTTGTAACACATAGAAATAGGGATGTCAACTCTTGCATAATACACATACCTTGATACATAGTGATAAGTTCTCAAGGGTGCTTATTCTAACTTAGGTAATATAATTTGGTCTAATATTTCAATTTTCCAACAGTTGGGTAATTGCTTTAGGCTGAAAAGGAATCAGAATCATTCTTCCACAATCTAAACTTTGTGTTATGCTCCAGCCAGTTTAGCTTCCTAATGGCCCAAGACAGGTATTCGAACACAAAATTTTCCTGCTACAGATACCTATTCTTTTTTTTTTTTTTTAATTTATTTGACAGAGAGAAATCACAACTAGGCAGAGAGGCAGGCAGAGAGAGAGGAGGAAGCAGGCTTCCCGCGGAGCAGAGAGCCCGATGTGGGGCTCGATCCCAGGACCCTGAGATCATGACCTGAGCCAAAGGCAGAGGCCTTAACCCACTGAGCCACCCAGGCGCCCCTGGATACCTATTCTTTTTATGTTTGCTTGATTTGAGAAACTTTTCAGACTCAAAACTATGAGAAATAGTCTTTTTTGTGTAGATACACACATGCTTATATTCAATACTCTGTTTCTTGATCTTTATGAAGATTTATCTAGCTCTACACTTCTGATCCGTGTTCATCTCATTACTATATAATACATAATGCAGAGTGTCAAGTTAAAAAAATCAAACATAGTAATGGGAACCTATTTTATACCCAGAAGAACAGGTAAAATTTTGAAGTCTGCCTTTGCAAAGTTTTATCCAGAATGTGAGAAAATGGAAACTCATGGTTTTTAGAAGTGTAAATTGGCAGGAAATCTTTGGGAAAAGTTTGGCATTATCCTACAAATTGTAACAATTTGTAACGATTCAGCTTTGAATTGTAACAATTCAGCTTTGCAAGATAATGCCAAACTGTTCATATCCTACAACTGGGTAATTCCATTCCTAAACCAGAGAAATTTTTGCATATCTGTATCAGAAAGCATATAGAATAATATTCAGAGACGCCCTGTTTATGCATTTAAAAATAAAGATAAGAGAGAAAAAGAAATACTTGGCATAACCAGGCACCAGGGATATAGCTAAGTAAGGGGCAGCCTTTCCTCACTACACAGCAGTGAAAATAAAAGAACACAACTACTCACATCAACAGAGGTGATTTTAGAAACAAAATGTTAAATTAAAAAAGCTAAATTACAAGAGATTATATGTGATTCAATGTTTATAAAACATATAAAGCATAAGAGGAAGTGTAAATACAGCAAACACACAGTCTAGGAAAGTGGTTGCCTCTGGGGGAAGGAGGAAGGAGCAGATGGAGAGGGAAATCAGGGAGCTTTGTGGCAACTGTCCATGTTCTAATCCGCACGTCAGAGGATGGGTTACCATTGTGCTTAATAACTTGCATATGTATGTCGGTATTCATTTGTAGGCACGGATCTTAACCAATGAAAAACTTACATAATTCTGGCTCAGTCTGAGGATGCCTTCACCTGACCTCCTTTCTAAAATAAAATGAAAATACTGATAAAATGAATGAATTTTATTAAATGAAAAATGCTGATGGCAATAACAACAACGGTTTCAAAAAGACACGAGTGAAAAAAGAAGAGTAATTTGGTAACAGAAGCTTCATCAGGGTGTTGCTGATGAAGCATGGTGTGAAGGAAGGCCTGAGAGACAACTCCTTAGAGTAGAGTTTCTTTGGACATCTCTATAGAAATGTCTGAGCCACTTCATGCCCCTTCCCCCACCCGACTTGGAAACGTAGCCTCTGAGCTCCGGTCTTGGTGGAAGGAGTGGGGGCTGGCTTTCAGCACTTTCAGGGACAGCTGCAACCTCCACTTCCGGAGTCTTTTGAGATTCTGTGGCTGGAAACATTCGACTTCTGTGCTTTTCCCAGGGAAGGGCTTTAGCTAAATTTGTTATCGCTTGCCCATCTCCAGTCCAGCTTTTTAAATGCTGTTGCTATTTTCTCCTCTTAACCTTTGTGTTTTTGACCTCTTATTTAAATTATTTTATCATGTTGGAGGGATGGAGGTAAGCAAGTTTGCAAGGGAATTCCCGCACACGAATATTCAGACCCACACCTTACGAAGAGTTAGGCTACAACAAGAAACTGTTACAACAAGGAAAATATTTTTCTATAAGGTATTCAATTAAATACTTAATGTAATTTAATACTTATTAAGTATTAAATATTATTAATTTAATAATATTAAATATTCTTTTACAATATTTCTATAAAATAGTCTTAAATTGAGTTAAATTGAGTTGGGTTGAAGACATAAAACACATGTGTGCATGTTTAGTAGATTGTTAAAAATGAAAAAACGGAAAATATTAGGGTGTAACTTCTATAACAAGGGTCAGTATCATTGCCCAAATGTGTGTTATAAAAATGTGCATATTATTTAAATATGGCTCTTATTAATGGGATGTGATTTTTTTTTTTTTAAGTTTGAAAAACACCCCAACATTGACTAGCTTGCAAAACCCAGAATGGGACTTCCAGGTGCAGTGTTTCATGTAGCTGGAAAACAGCCAGATACACACTAGTTCTAAATCAACTGCTAGGTGCTGGCCTAGGAGAAGTCCTGTGGGAAAGGAATGGGTAGTCAGGAGACCAGGATGAGGGTCCATTGTTACAGTATAGCCTTTTGTAAAAAAATTTTTTAAAAATCACCTACTCGTGGGGCGCCTGTGTGGCTCAGTGGGTTAAAGCCGCTGCCTTCGGCTCAGGTCATGATCTCAGGGTCCTGGGATCGAGCCCTGCATCAGGCTCTCTGCTCTACAGGGAGCCTGCTTCCTCCTCTCTCTCTGCCTGCCTCTACGGCCTACTTGTGGTCTCTGTCTGTCAAATAAATAAATAAAATAAAATAAAATAAAAAATCACCTACTCGTAAGTAAATAAACAAACACATTTATAAAAGGGCAAACCAATTTTTTTTAAGTTTACTGCTCTCCTACAGTGTGCCTTAGGGTTTCAGTGAGAGAACCAACAACCTTCCCTAAGAAAGAAAATACTAGGGCTACCTGGGTGGCTCAGTGAGTTAACTGTTTACCTTCCTTCAGCTCAGGTCATGATCCCAGGGTCCTGGGATCATGCCAGGCTGTCTGTTCAGGGCGGAGTCTGCTTCACCCTCTCCCTCTGCCACTCCCCCCGCATGTGTGCCTGCTCTCTCTCTCTCTGTCAAACAATTTTTTTTTAAAGTTAAAAAAAGAATTCACATCATTAAAAAATCTAAGGTAGTAGGATGGTGAAAAAGCAAGACTGTGATGATGGTGTTCTGTGGAATCCCAAAATCCACAGGGACCGTATTTAATTTATTTATATATCCATTTTAATTTTGTTGAGGCAAATTCAAGTGAGAAGCAAATTGAAGTGAGAGAGTGAGTTTCTTGTCTCAGGGAGTCAGGAAAGAATCTCACAGACAAAGGAGAGTGAGCAAAGCGATAGAACTTTATTAAGCAAGGACACAGAAAAATCTCTCAAGTGAGACGGGTCCTGACCACATTGCCAATGTGGGCCTCCACCAACAGTCTTTTATTTAGAACTGACCAGGGATCTAGTGGCCTTAACATTCTTGTGACATCTTGGTTAAAGTAAGGACTGGTGATAACATCTTTAATGGCTTATTTTTTTTCCATTTATTTTATTTCTTTTCAGCGTTTCAGCATTCATTGTTTATTCACCACACCAGTGCTCCATGCAATACGTGCCATCCATAATACCCACTACCAGGCTCACCCAACCCCCCATTTCTTCTTTGGGGTCTGGTTATTCTTTGTTGGTCACAATGGGACTGACATAATAGAACCCCATCTCTGACACTTGGGGCAGGGTGGTCTGGTTTATTCCCTTATCTCTGGTTTCTTACACCTCAGCATTTCTGGGATTTTTGGTGAGCCTGGTCCTGTAGCCCCCCCACCTATCTCTCCCTTCCTAGTCCTGCCTGTACGTTACTCAGTGAGACCCTTCAGGTGTATATTGATGAGTCATATACTTGGTGGATAATTGCCAATACATGGTGTGGTGGGTGAGATAAAGGAAGTTTCCAATCGAATTTTTTTATATTAAAGTAGACTTACAGGATCCTGGGGGTCAGACTAAGTTTGCCTTTTGTCCTTAGCAAAGTGTCAATGTCAGGGTTGTTGAGTTCCAACAGGAATGTCACTCTGCCTGTTTCAAGGACTTGTCAGTGGGCTGTAAGTAAGGAAATTAAATAATTTTTCTTCTGCCTTTGTTTCCCACATCAAAATGAGATCATGCAGAGATAAGCATTTTGAAATGAGAAAAGGCAATACAATTTTAATGTGAAGTAAAGCCTCAGAGATCTGTGGTCCATTAGGGTATGGGGAAAGGAGGACTTTTTCTATCACAGAATGAGTTAGAGAGGGCTTTACGGAGTTATATTTATTCTTTCATGTTTGGGAATGGGATTCTAAACCTCAGAAGTGAAAATAGTTCCCGAAGGTCAAACATGCTGGAGGTCAGCTCAGGAAGTCACAGTTTGTTGCTAAGCCCAACAAAGCTCTCTGTTTATCATATATCCATGCAGTATTCATTTTATCATTGTCCTTCTAGCTGGGTGCCCTTAAATGATGCTTTCTCACCTCGGTTTCTTGGTGTTTAGTTACAGACATATAGAATTATAGACACAGAGCCAGATGTGGAAGACGCCTTCCAGTGGTAACCATCTGGGGATTCCTGCACCAGCCTAGGTCCCTGTGCCCATTTTTTCCCCTTGAAATTATTCATCTAGTCATTTCCATGAACCCATTCTCAACTCGGTTTATTGGTAACAGCTGCCCTGAGACAGGATCCTTCCCACGGCTCCCAGATAGAAAGAGAACAATTTCTACTGGAAAGTATTTCTGGCTACTTCCAGAAAGCAGTCATTGGCACACTGTAATGTTCAAATAACATGAGAAAAACCAATCCACATGCTGCTGTATTTTACGTGCTGATTTTAGAAAAGCTACAGTCTGTGCCTGGGGCAGAAGACAACTTCTCTGCCTGCATGCAAGTGGAGATCCTCAGCACCTCCCCGTACCCTTAAATGCTGATGTCTGGAAGGGAATGCTT
This sequence comes from Meles meles, assembly GCF_922984935.1. NCBI lineage: Eukaryota > Metazoa > Chordata > Mammalia > Carnivora > Mustelidae > Meles > Meles meles. Next base: position 103,118,649 of record NC_060072.1, read on the forward strand.
TCTAACATACCATAAGGCTAACAGAGACTGGTGTTGACCTTGCTAAACACAAAACAAAGCCCTCCATCTATAAATGGGAAAAGAAACTGAATTATAATAATATTGGAAGAAAATACTGGAATTTTATAAAATAATTTATGATATAAATAACCATTTAGACATGATTGGTGTACATTAAATTGCTACTACCTGTTTGTTGGCAATTAGTGACTGCAATTAAAATTTATAATTGCATTCATAGATTAGCATGTTCTCTTAAATATCTACTCAAAAGAACATTCATACACACACACACACACACACACACGAGTTATATAAGTACATTTATTTCAGCATTCTCTGAAATTTAAAAGAAGTATATAATCTGAAAACAATATATATAGGACATATATTGAATGAAAAATCTATTTTAATAAAAAATATATATAATTTTTATAAATATACAAATTTATATTTTAATAAATTATGGTACATCTATGTTGAATATGTACAGTCATCAAAAGGAATGAGGAGGATGAAATATAGACCCACATGGAGAGAGCCCCAGGGTAAGCCAGGCATCTCACAAGAAGCATGGCACATCATATGTACATTGTATGATTATGTTCTTGTTACCATAAGCACACCAAAAGAAAAACCAAAGTGTATATTCACCTAAGTGCATACATGTAGTCCTAGAATTGGATTTAAATGCTATTCTACCTTACGAGATATAAACTTAGTCCAGTTATTAGACCTCTCTGTACTTCTATGTCCTCATATGAAAAAGAGGGGAAATATTAATACCTACTTCAAAAAGTACTTGAGAAGATTGAACACATAAATCCTGGAGACAAAATGCACACATAGCAGACACTCAATAAATGTTGATTCATGCTAGTAATACTGATGGGCATCATCTCTATGTCCTAGATGACAATAACATGAAAGAACACTGCTCCTTTCCTTCTTAAGAATACAGCAAGGGATGCTGGGGTGGCTCAGTCAGTTAAGTGTCTGCCTTTAGCTCAGGTCATGATCCCAGAGTCCTGGGATGGAGCCCCAGGTCAGCCTCCCTGCTCAGCAGAGAGTCTGCTTTCCCTCTGCCCCTCCACCTGCTAATGCTCTCTCTCGCTCACTCGCTCACTCACTCTCTCAAGTCAGTAAGTAAAATCTTTTTTAAAAAGTTAAAAATAGAGCTACCCTGTGGCCCAGCTACCCTGTGGCCCTACTAGGTGTTTATCTAAAGGATACAACCATAGTGATCTGAAGGGACACACGCACCCCGATGTTTATAGCAGCCATGTACACAATTGCCAAAATTTGGAAAGAGCCCAGATGTCCATTGATAGATGGATGGATAAAGACAAGGTGGTGTATATATACCATGGAATATTACTCAGCCATCAAAAAAGAATGAAATCTTGCCATTTGCAATGACACAGATGGAACTAGTGTATTATACTAAGTGAAATAAGTCAATCAGAAAAAGACAAACACCATGTGCTCTCACTCATATGCTAAATTTGAGAAACAAAACAAAAATAACATAGGAGAAGGGTAGGAAAAATAAAATAAGAGGAAAAAATAAGAGAGGTGGGCAAATCATAAGACATTCTTTTTTCTTTTTTTGAAGATTATTTATTTATTTGACAGAGAGAGACACAACCAGAGAGGGCATACAAGCAGCAGGAGTGGGAGAGGGAGAAGCAGACTCCCCTTTGAGTAGGGATCCCGATGGAGGCCTAGATTCCAGGAACCTGGGATCATGAACTGAGCTGAAGGCAGACGCTTAACAACTGAGCCACCCAGACACCCCATCATAAGACATTCTAAACTATATTCTTAACAAACAGGGTTGCTGGAGAGAAGATGGGTGGGGGATAGGGTAACTGGGTGATGGGCATTAAGGACACTTGTAGTACTCAGCACTGGGTGTTTTATGCAACTGATGAGTCAGCGAATTCTACCTCTGAAACTAATAATACTGTGTGTTAATTAAATTGAATTTAAAGTAAAAAAAAATTGTTTATTTATTTATTTATTTTTAATTTCTTTTTTTTTAAACGAACATATAATGTATTTTTATCCCCAGGGGTGCAGGTCCGTGAATCACCAGGTTTACACACTTCACAGCACTCACCCTAACACATACCCTCCCAATGTCCATAACCCCACTCTCCCTCTCACAAACCCCACTCCCCCAGCAACCCTCAGTTTGTTCTGTGAGATTAAGAGTCATTTATGGTTTGTCTCCCTCCCAATATCATCTTGTTTCATTTATTCTTCTCCTATCCCCCTAACCCCATATGGTGCATCTCCACATCCTCATATCAGGGAGATCATGTGATAGTTGTCTTTCTCCGATTGACTTATTTCACTAAGCATGATATCCTCTAGTTCCATTCACGTCATCGCAAATGGCAAGATTTAATTTTTTTGATGGCTGCATAGTATTCCATTGTGTGTCTATACCACCTCTTCTTTATCCATTCATCTGTTGATGGACATATAAGTTCTTTCCATAGTTTGGCTATTGTAGACATTGCTGCTATAAACATTCAGGTGCACGTGCCCCTTCGGACCACTACGTTTGTATCTTTAGGGTAAATACGCAGTAGTGCAATTGCTAGGTCATAGGGTAGCTCTATTTTCAACATTTTGAGGAACATCCATGCTGTTTTCCAGAGTGGTTGCACCAGCTTGCATTCCCACCAACAGTGGAGGAGTGTTCCCCTTTCTCGACATCCTCGCCAGCATCTCTCATTTCCTGACTTGTTAATTTTAGCCATCTGACTGGTGTGAGGTGATATCTCATTGTGGTTTTGATTTGTATTTCCCTGATGCCGAGTGACATGGAGCACTTTTTCATGTGTCTGTTGGCCATCTGGATGTCTTCTTTGCAGAAATGTCTGTTCATGTCCTCTGCCCATTTCTTGATTGGATTGTTTGTTCTTTGGGTGTTGAGTTTGCTAACTTGCTTATAGATTTTGGACACTAGCCCTTTATCTGATATGTCGTTTGCAAATATCTTCTCCCATTCTGTCAGTTGTCTTTTGGTTTTGTTAACTGTTTCCTTTGCTGTGCAAAAGCTTTTGATCTTGATGAAATCCCAATAGTTCACTTTTGCCCTTGCTGCCCTTGCCTTTGCCGATGTTCCTAGGAAGATGTTGCTGCGGCTGAGGTCGAAGAGGTTGCTGCCTGTGCTCTCCTCAAGGATTTTGATGGATTCCTTTCTCACATTGAGGTCCTTCATCCATTTGGAGTCTATTTTCGTGTGTGGTGTAAGGAAGTGGTCCAATTTCATTTTTCTGCATGTGGCTGTCCAATTTTCCCAGCACCATTTATTGAAGAGGCTGTCTTTTTTCCATTGGACATTCTTTCCTGCTTTGTTGAAGATTACTTGACCATAGAGTTGAGGGTCGATTTCTGGGCTCTCTATTCTGTTCCATTGATCTATGTGTCTGTTTTTGTGCCAGTACCATGCTGTCTTGATGATGACAGCTTTGTAATAGAGCTTGAAGTCCGGAAATGTGATGCCACCAACTTTGGCTTTCTTTTTCAATATTCCTTTGGCTATGCGAGGTCTTTTCTGATTCCATATAAATTTTAGGATTATTTGTTCCATTTCTTTGAAAAAAAAATGGATGACATTTTGATAGGGATTGCATTAAATGTGTGGATTCCTTTAGGTAGCATAGACATTTTCATACAATTTATTCTTCCAATCCAGGAGCATGGAACATTTTTCCATTTCTTTGTGTCTTCCTCAATTTCTTTCATGAGTACTTTATAATTTTCTGTGTATAGATTCTTAGCCTCTCTGGTTAGGTTTATTCCTAGGTATCATATAGTTTTGGGTGCAATTGTAAATGGGATTGACTCCTTAATTTCTCTTTCTTCTGTCTTGTTGTTGGTGTACAGAAATGCAACTGATTTCTGTGCATTGATTTTATATCCTGACACTTTACTGAATTCCTGGACAAGTTCTAGCAGTTTTGGAGTGGAGTCTTTTGGGTTTTCCACATATAGTATCATATCATCTGCAAAGAGTGATAGTTTGACTTCTTCTTTGCTGATTTGGATGCCTTTAATTTCCTTTTGTTGTCTGACTGCTGAGGCTAGGACTTCCAGTACTATGTTGAATAGCAGTGGTGATAATGGACATCCCTGCCATGTTCCAGACCTTAACAGAAAAGCTTTCAGTTTATCTCCATTGAGAATGATATTTGCAGTGGGTTTTTCATACATGGCTTTGATAATACTGAGGTATGTGCCCTCTATCCCTATACTTTGAAGAGTTTTGATCAGGAAGGGATGTTGTACTTTGTCAAATGCTTTTTCAGCATCTATTGAGAGTGTCATATGGTTCTTGTTCTTTCTTTAATTAATGTGTTGTGTCACATTGATTGATTTGCGGATTTTGAACAAACCTTGCAGCCCTGGAATAAATCCCACTTGGTCGTGGTGAATAATCCTTTTAATGTACTGTTGAATCCTATTGGCTAGTATTTTGGTGAGAATTTTCGCATCTATGTTCATCAAGGATATTGGTCTGTAGTTCTCTTTTTTGGTGGGATCCTTGTCTGGTTTGGGGATCAAGGTGATGCTGGCCTCATAAAATGAGTTTGGAAGTTTTCCTTCCATTTCTATTTTTTGGAACAGTTTCAGGAGAATAGGAATTAGTTCTTCTTTAAATGTTTGGTAGAATTCCCCTGGGAAGCCGTCTGGCCCTGGGTTTTGTTTGTTTGGAGATTTTTGAGGATTGTTTCAATCTCCTTACTGGTTATGGGCCTGTTCAGGTTTTCTATTTCTTCCTGGTTCAGTTGTGGTAGTTTATATGTCTCTAGGAATGCATCCATTTCTTCCAGATTATCAAATCTGTTGGCATAGAGTTGCTCATAGTATGTTCTTATAATTGTCTGTATTTCTTTGGTGTTAGTTGTGATCTCTCCTCTTTCATTCATGATTTTATTTATTTGGGTCCTTTCTCTTTTCCTTTTGATGAGTCTGGCCAGGGGTTTATCAATCTTTTTGATTCTTTCAAAGAAGCAGCTCCTAGTTTCATTGATTTTTTCTATTGTTTTTTTGGTTTCTATTTCATTGATTTCTGCTCTGATCTTTATGATTTCTCTTCTCCTGCTGGGTTTAGGGTTTCTTTCTTGTTCTTTCTCCAGCTCCTTTAGGTGTCGGGTTAGGTTGTGTAGTTGAGACCTGTCTTGTTTCTTGAGAAAGGCTTGTACTGCTATATATTTTCCTCTCAGGACTGCCTTTGCTGTGTCCCACAGATTTTGAACTGTTGTGTTTTCATTACCATTTGTTTCCATGAATTTTTTCAATTCTTCTTTAATTTCCTGGTTGACCCATTCATTCTTTAGAAGGATGCTGTTTAGTCTCCATGTATTTGGGTTCTTTCCAGCTTTCCTCTTGTGATTGAGTTCTAGCTTCAGAGCATTGTGGTCTGCAAATATGCAGGGAATGATCCTAATCTTTTGAGAGCAGTTGAGACCTGATTTGTGACCCAGGATGTGGTCTATTCTGGAGAATGTTCCATGTGCACTAGAGAAGAATGTGTATTCTGTTGCTTTGGGATAAAATATTCTGAATATATCTGTGATGTCCATCTGGTCCAGTGTGTCATTTAAGGCCTTTATTTCCTTGTTGATCTTTTGCTTGGATGATCTGTCCATTTCAGTGAGGGGAGTGTTAAAGTCCCCTACTATTATTGTATTATTATTGATGTGTTTCTTTGGTTTTGTTATTAATTGGTTTATATAGTTGGCTGCTCCCACGATAGGGGCATAGATATTTAAAATTGTTAGATCTTCTTGTTGGACAGACCCTTTGATTACGATATAGTGTCCTTCCCCATCTCTTATTATAGTCTTTGGCTTAAAATCTAATTGATCTGATACAAGGATTGCCACCCCAGCTTTCTTCTGATGACCATTAGCATGGTAAATTGTTTTCCACCCCCTCACTTTAAATCTGGAGGTGTCTTCGCGTCTAAAATGAGTTTCTTTTAGGCAACATATAGATGGGTTTTGTTTTTTTATCCATTCTGATACCCTGTGTCTTTTGATTGTTGGCATTTAGCCCATTAACATTCAGGGTAACTATTGAGAGATATGAATTTGGTGACATTCTATTGCCTGTAAGGTGACTGTTACTGTATATTGTCTCTGTTCCTTTCTGATCTACTACTTTTAGGCTCTCTCTTTGCTTAGAGGACCCCTTTCAATATTTCCTGTAGCGCTGGTTTGGTGTTTGCAAATTCTTTCAGGTTTTGTTTGTCCTGGAAGCTTTTTATCTCTCCTTCTATTTTCAATGATAGCCTAGCTGGATAGAGTATTCTTGGCTGCATGTTTTTCTCGTTTAGTGCTCTGAATATATCATGCCAGCTCTTTCTGGCCTGCCAGGTCTCTGTGGATAGGTCTGCTGCCAATCTAATATTTTTACCATTGTATGTTATAGACTTCTTTTCCCGGGCTGCTTTCAGGATTTTCTCTTTGTCACTAAGACTTGTAAATTTTACTATTAGGTGATGGGGTGTGGACCTATTCTTGTTGATTTTGAGGGGGGTTCTCTGCACCTCCTGGATTTTGATCCTTGTTCCCTTTGCCATATTAGGGAAATTCTCTCCAATAATACTCTCCAATCGACCTTCTGCTCCCCTCTCGCTTTCTTCTTCTTATGGAATCCCAATTATTCTAATGTTGTTTCATCTTATGGTGTCACTTATCACTCGAATTCTCCCCTCGTGGTCCAGTAGCTGTTTGTCCCTCTTTTGCTCAGCTTCTTTATTCTCTGTCATTTGGTCTTCTATATCACTAATTCTTTCTTCTGCCTCATTGATCCTAGCAGTGAGAGCCTCCATTTTTTATTGCACCTCATTAATAGCTTTTTTGATTTCAACTTGATTAGATTTTAGTTCTTTTACTTCTCCAGAAAGGGCTTTTATATCTCCAGAGAGAGTTTCTCTAATATCTTCCATGACTTTTTCGAGCCCGGCTAGAACCTTCAGAATCGTGATTCTGAACTCTAGATCTGACATATTACCAATGTCTGTATTGATTAGGTCCCTAGCCGTCAGTACTGCCTCTTGTTCCTTTTTTTGTGGTGATTTTTTCCACCTTGTCATTTTGTCCAGATAAGAGTACATGAAGGAGCAAGTAAAATACTAAAAGGGTGGCAAAGTCGCCAGAAAAATGTGCTTTAACCAAATCAGAAGAAGCCCCAAATCGTGGGGGGTAGAAAGGGGATAAAAAGAGGTTCAGAAAAAAATTTAAAAAAGAAAACAAATAAAGAAAAAATATAAAAAAGAAAGAAAAAAATATATATATTAGATAAACTGTTAAAAAACGTTAAAAAAGAAAAGGGTAGAAGTTTTTAAAAATTTAGCAGAAGAAGAAAAAAAATTGAAAAAAAAATTAACCGCAAGACTAAAGAATCCTGGGAAGAAAGCCATGAGTTCCGTGCTTTGCTTTCTCCTCCTCTGGAATTCCGCTGCTGTCCTTGATATTGAACCTGCTTTCCTTGGTAGATGAACTTCGTCCTGGATGGATTTTTTGTTGATCTTCTGGGGAAGGGGCCTGTTGTAGTGACTCTCAAGTGTCTTTGCCCGAGGCGGAATTGCACCGCCCTTACCGGGGGGGCTGGACTAAGTAATCCGCTTGGGTTCGCTTTTGGGAGCTTTTGTTCCCTGAACGCTTTCCGTAGAGTTCTGGAGGACGGGAATGAAAATGGCGGCCTCCCAGTCTCGGGCCAGAGGAGCCGAGAGCCCGGGGCCCCACTCCTCAGTGCGCCCCCAGAGAGCAGCCCCCAATCACTCCCATATCCCCAGCCTCCAGCCGCGCTCTGAGCTCACCCAGCCCACGACCAGTTCAAGGTAACCCCGAGCTGAGAGTTCAGTCCTCAGCTCTGTCTCTGTAGCTGGCTTCTCCGTTCTAACACCTGCGAGCTCTGCCACACTCCGACACCCCCGATCCTTCTGTGACCCTGCGGGACCTGGGGCCACACTGACCTCGCATGGGCTTCACCCCGGTTTAGCCTCTGGAGCGATGTCCCTCACTGGAACAGACTTTTAAAAGTCCTGATTTTGTGCTCCGTTGCTCCGCCGCTTGCCGGGAGCCGGCCCCTCCCCCCGCGGTCTATCTTCCCGTCATTTTAGATTCACTTCTCCACCAGTCCTACCTTTCAGAAAGTGGTTGATTTTCTATTTCTAGAATTGCTGTTCTTCTTCTCTTCGATCTCCCATTGGATTTGTAGGTGTTTGCAATGTTTAGATAAGCTATCGAGCTGATCTGCTACCTGATATAGTCTCAGCCTGCTACTTCTCTGCCATCTTGATTCCTCCCTCCAAATTAAAAAATTTTTAAAGAAAAAATACATATTAATGTTAATCATCCAAACATCATGAGTAAACATTATTTGTTAACAAAGAATTATTAATGCATTACTCAATTCAGTATTTTTTTCTTTAATCAGTGTGTTTGCTATGTTTATATGTGAGGCATGCATATAATCCACTCTTACACAATATTTACCTGACTTGATTTCAGGGTTATATCCATCTCATAAGTTGGGTAGTTTCTCCTCTTTTACTCTTTCCAAAATGTTTTTTATAAGGTATAAATCATGTATTCATTTGAGATTTGACAGCACTAGCTTATAAAACTATCTGAAACATGGGCTGGGGTAAGATATTTAACTAATGCATTTATTTAATGGTTATTAGTCTACTCAGATTTAAATTTTCAAATTTTAAACAATTTAAAATTTTCTCTTAATTTTCTTAATGTTAATTTCTACAAAGCTCTTAAAAGATGTAATTTATTTTATCTGTGTGCTCTCTCATTTTTCGTTACTACCTTGCACCATCACCTTTGATCTAAACCCTCAAACTAGAAACCCACAAGTAATCATGTGTTCCTCTCTTTTTATCACTCCCTACATTTAACAAGCCCTTGCTGTTGTTGTTGTTGTTCTAATCCCAAAGTACATATTGAATTCTACTTTCCTCCATCTCTGTAGCCACCACCTTGGTCATCATTCTCTCCTCTGTTTTACTACAGTAGTCTCTTTCTTTTAAAATTAATTAATTTTAAATTTTAATATGAATTTTGCTAGTTGACATAGCGTGCAATATTGGTTTATGAAGCAGAATTCAGTGACTCATAACTTACATGTAACACCCAGTGCTCAGCATCACAAGCACCCTCCTTAATGCCAGCCCCGTCTAGCCCATCCCCCACCCATCTCCCCTCCAGGACCTTCAGTTTGTTCTCTATTATTAAGAAGTTCTTATGGATTGTTTCCCTCTCTCTTTTCTTTTTTTTTTTTTTTTTTTCCTTTTCCCGCTTCCCAGATGTTCATCACTGCAACAATCTCTTAACTGGTCTCCCTATTACTGTTCTTCAACACAACCTCCTAACTACTCCACGCTCACCTCGCTCCACTCTCCCCATCGCTCACTGAACTTCAGCCGTATCTGTTCTTTGCCGGTTCTTAAAATACGCCACTCTCCTTCCTGTCTTTCCATTTTTGCCATAGGCGTTTCCCCCATCTTGGGAACTCTTCCCTCACTGTGGAACTGATGAACTCCGAAACTCTGGCTTGTCTTTTACATCTCACTTACATTGTGACTCCTGGGAGACGCCCCCTCTAACCACGTGATCTGCAGTGCTTCTCCCCCATCCATTCCTGAGCAGTCTCTGTCTCCATTGCTTGTCCTCTCCACTGCACCAACCATGACTGCAGTAACTATCCCATTTACATATATGATTGCTCGTTATCTGTTTTCCTCGCCAGGACAGAAACTTCATGAGGGCATGGTCTGTATATTTTCTTTCTCTACTGCCTAGCATAATGCCTGACACAGGTAAAATGCTCAAAAAACATCTGTTTAATGATTGAATTTAAAAAATAAATGAGTTCCAATTAAAGGAATTAGTGTGAGCACAGTCAAGGTTCAGCAAAGCTCAGCATATAAATCAGGGAACGCAAAATATTTGATGTGGTCGAAGTACGTAAAATCAGGGGTTATGGGAGAAAAACTGAAAAGGTCATTTAGTGGCCAAGTATGATGGATGAGGAGCTGGAATTACATTAATTTGCCAAGGAGGATCTGTTAAAGTTTTGAACTCTCTACTCTGACCATATCTGGTGGTGAGTGTTTAAGAAAAAAAGACAGAAATAACATATTGGATGCAGTGTTGCTTAAGCAGACTTTTAATAAGCCTCCCCCCACAAAAAAAGTTTATGAAATTTGCAACTGATTAATTAACAACTTCTCAGTAACACACCTTGCTTAGCCCATCAGCAATTTTTCCAGATTTCTAGAAGGACTCAAACACTTAAACCTAGGAACAAGAAAACGATTGTAAATGAATTCCACTCTTCTATTCTGAACAGCTCAGAGGACGATGTATAGAAAAATCCCACTTATTTTCACAACCTGTAAGACAGGGTAGATTTCATTCCCGTAGCTTACAGTTAAAGTTTATTTTCTCTGATGTGTCACCACTAGGAGCCCCTGCATACAGTTGATTCTTAATAAACCCAAACAAAAGTTATATAACTATACCGGTATTTCTAAATGTCCAGGGGATCCTTTGTGGGTAACTATTGTAAACATGACTTTAAGTCTGAATATTAAATTAAGCAAAAGCTTAAAAAGGCAAGGGAAAATAGTACTTTATAAAGGTGGAAGGAAAATAAAGAAGCATATTATAAATTGTTATTTCCAGAAATATTTTTAATTAAATTTAAAATCATAATCTTGAGGTTCTTCTCATGTTATTTCAAATTAAAATTAAGAAAACAAAATCTTACAAATAATTTAAAAATGAACTGTGGCTCATAGACAAAGCTTCAGATTTGCATTTCTTTCATTAAACCCAGGAAAGAAAACTTCTTGGATGAAAAGGAAATGAAGGTCAAACAGTCAAAATATACTGGACAATATACAGCCATCATTTCCAGTAAATTTCTTTTTAATTTTCTGCTAATAATATCAAGAGTGCAGTACATAGAAATACAATGACAAAAATCAATTCTTTCAAAGTATTTTGGGAATACAAGGAAGTTTGTCCATTCTTTTGATTCACTTAGTCAGCAAAAGTTTACTGCTTACTTTATGTCAGAAACATTACCAAAATTGTGAATATAAAGATGAGCAAATGATAGCCTCTGCCCTTAAGGAATTCATTAATTAGCAAGATATATGTTAAATATATAATTTTTAATTAAGTAAAACTCAAATACATGGAGATGGATGAAAGGACCTTCTAGGGAAAGTAAATAGCTAGAACAAAGACTTTTGAAAAAGCATGAAGTTCAGTTAGGCTGACCTATGAGAATTTCAAAGTAGAGTAAAAAGAAAGCATATCCAAGAAATACATTGCTGTCTTTCATACCAGGTAAAGTAGCTTGAGCTACATCTTCAGATAATATAAGATAATGAAGACTATATTGGACTATATTTATCCTGAACATGGAGAAACAAAGGGAAGGCAGTCCAGGTGTAAGGAGATGATTGGGGAAAGGGAAAAGAAAATTTTTGAACTCCTTCTTTGTCCTACGCAATGTATTACATATTATACATGTATCACTAGCTCCTCATAAGAAGGTATTTCAGTGAGATAGTATTATCATCCTCTTTTTATAGATTAAGAATCTGAAGCCCAGAGAGGTTAAATGATTTATCCAAGGTCACACAGCTCAAAAAATGGAGCCCTAATGGAGGTAGAACAAAAAGTCTTGGGAACTGGTTGGATCAGGGTGAGAGAGAGAGTAAAAGACCAGGCTCAGGTTGTCAGCATATTCATTCTGGTGGTAAGGTTAACAGGAGTGGACAAGTCAGGAGGAAGGGCTGGTTTGGGCAGTCGATGAGGAATTCAGTATTGGATCTGATGAGCTTATGCTACTGCTGAGAGATTTTGATGGACAGGTCCATAGTCCATTAAAGATAGAAATCTGCAGTCAAATGCTCTACCCCTGAGCTATACCCCCAAAGATAGAAATCTGGATCTTAGCAGAATGGTTAGAGTTGCTGATAGAAACTTGGAAGTTCTCAGTTAAAACTAAACAGTGAGAACAAATGAAATCCAAAATGAATATGCTAAGAACAATTTAGAGTTATCTCACTGAGGTGATCAGAAAAAAAGGACAGCATAAATATAAATAATGTTTAGTTTGGCAAAAAAAGAAAAAGTAAGACATTTTCTTTATACTTTCTCTTCCTGAAATAAGTCAACAATTGAACCTCTGACAATTATCATATAGTAAAGAGAGTTCATTGCTGTTTCCTGGGGCTATATACATAATGATCTGTTTCCTATGGGCTGCAGTCTCCAACAGCCTGATTTCCTTGTTAGAGGCATAGGGAAACATTTACTTCACTCAATTCCATTCCTCTAGCCTCAAAGACTCCCTTTGAGCCAAGCTTATTTCAGCTGGGGAATAGCTGGAGATTGACTGAAATCTGTCCCCATATCTCTTCTCCCTCTAAGGAGCCTTCTTTACTCTTCCAGAACAACTTGAGGACGTTTTAGAAGCACAAAACAGTATGACTTTTAACTTACTCTTTATTTACTTAGATTTCTCCAAGAGGCAGTTAGTATCCACTCAGCAATACTTTTGTTGAGAATCCGGGTGACAGCTGCTGTGTATGGGATGGGGAAGGGGGCCAGAAGGCATGGTTTCTTTGAAATAGAGTCATCACCACACCCTTGTTCAGAAGAAACTGACTCAGAGGGGGCAGCTACATCTCAAAGCAGGGCAGAACTCAGAGCACTGCTTGACTGACTTTACTGTTTGGGGCCATTCAGGTGCCATTTTATTTTGTCCTAGAATTTTGTAGTCTCCTTCTTCCTAGAAATTTCTATTAAAAAGCCTGAATATTTGGTAGGATAGAGTTATTGCTTTGTTTGAATAGTCAAAACCAGATCCTCATTATCCACCAATTTTCCTTCTTGGTTTTTCTTCTATTTGCTTGCCATCTGATAAAATTTAACTTTGAGGGCATCAGCTGACAAACCAGATGTTTTGCTGGTGATATTGGCAAAACAGACTAACAACCAATAACTTCTCAAAGCATTCTGTGGTTCTCAAAGACAAGTCAACAAAGGTAGTCTTAGGGAATATAATTCCAGAGAAACACTGTTCAAAAATAGTACTGTCCATGACAATTTATATCAACTAAAGGATTAAATAATAATATTTGACTCTTGGGCACCTGGGTGGCTCAGTGGGTTAAGCCGCTGCCTTTGGCTCAGGTCATGATCTCAGGTCCTGGGATCGAGTCCCGCATCGGGCTCTCTGCTCAGCAGCGAGCCTGCTTCCCTCTCTCTCTCTCTGCCTGCCTCTCTGTCTGCTTCTGATCTCTCCCTGTCAAATAAATAAATAAAATCTTTAAAAATAATAATAATAATAATTGACTCTTGTGACATTATTTGTAGTATACTCTCATAGAAAAATGGAATTCTGCCACCAAAAGACACCACGGAGAAGGGTATGCTCAAATAAGATGCCACATGCCAGCAAGATGAGCTGCAGAACCAGACAGACTGAGGTGAGAATCCAACTCTGAATTTACAGTGTATTCTGTCCAATTACCTGCAATTAGGCCCCCAGATTATTGTGACTATTAAATACCAAGATGTATTAAAATGCCCAGCAGATTCTTTCAATAAATAATTACTGAGCATCTACTTATCCTACCATGCTGGAGGGGGGCAAAAAGGAGAGACAAATAGGAATGAATGAGAAAAATATGGTCTCTATCCTCAAGGAGCTACATTGAACAAGTAATTTAGAAAGTAATGCACAGGAAACAAACAGGGTTGCTGGGTGGTGGGGAAGGATAGGGTGGCTGGATTATGGACTTTGGGAGGTATGTGTTATGGTGAGTGCTATGAATTGGGTAAGACTGAGGATTCACAGACCTGTACCCCTGAAACAAATAATATATTATATGTTAATTTTTGAAAAAGGAAAGTAATGCACATAACAAAACAGGTACAGGATATTATACAGTAAGGACTCACTAAATAGTAGCTTTTATTATTAGCTGACAGCATTTTCATGAGTAATTTTATTAATGATTTTAATTTTAAAATGTTGTAAGGAGTTACTATATCAGAAAATAGGGAAAATAACTTTTCTTTTAAGAGAAGAACAAGGCATTAAGGATAGTGTAAGATTTCAGTCTATTTATGCATTGAAGTGAATTGTAGTAACAAGTTCAGGATACTTGCATGATGAACACTTAAACCCATATTGCCAGATTAAAATTGCACCAATTCCTGTTATCTGTTTGCAACCAGGCTCATCCTAAAAAGAACATAGTCTTTGGAACCAGTGATGCTTGGTTAATTCTGACAGTACTAGCTATATAGCCTTTGGCAAACTTTTGACCCCTCCTGTTTCACTTTCCTTACCTTTAAATTGAGAATTATAATGCATCTTCTTTCCAAGTGGTTACAGAGAGAGCATTTAGTAATCGGGGCTTAGCAAATGACAGCTTTGACTATCATTATCCTGTAGTACGTACTATGAAAGAGTGGGGAGTCTGCCCTCAAGAATTTGTAGTATAGTAGAAGAGATGTGTACTCAAATAGGGAATCATAAAGTAGCAGCTAATGGCCCCAGTAGGAAGAGCACACAGTGCTATCTGGGAATACACTGCAATGCCCCAGGCTGGGATAGAGAGGCAGGTAAGGAAAAATCTCTGCCTCTGTGAGCTTTGCTAAATTAGAAGACATAAGAGAAGCAAGACAGGTACCTAATAAACACACTAGAAGGCACAAGGTGTATCAAGTGGTCAATACCAAAAGGAAGACCAATTTATTGTAGAGATTTCTTGAAAGACTATCTCACTTTGTACATATGGTTTGGGAGCCAATCGGTACTTCTAGGGAACAGTGCCCATGAAACCTCAAAACTAATGGAAATTTTATTGACGCAAACCTTCCACTATGCACAGTATCCAAAGTTCGCAGCCTCTAATAAGGGAGAGGTGGGGATGCCTGGCTTGTTTAGTCGGTAAACATGCAACTCTTGATCTCAGGGTTGTGAGTTCGGGCCCCATGTTGGACATAGAACGTATTTTTAAAAAAGAAGAGATATGTGGCCTCTATTATGCATTTTTTTTTTTTGTCTATCTGGTTTGACCCACACATAAGAAACTCCATTAAAAAGATACTTGAAGGTAACATATATAATGATTGGATCCTGATTTTCCGTGTTCTAGTTTTTGTTTGTTTTAAATTGTTGGATGTGTTTAATATAGTTGAAACACAATGTTACATTAGTTTCAGGTGCACAACTTAGTGATTTGACAAGCTTATACATTGTGCTATGTTCACCATAAGTATAGCGACCATCTCTCCCCTTGTTGACTATATTCTTATGATGTGCCTTTTATCTAATTTTCAGTATTCTCTTTTGAGAAACTCAGATGGCAGGAAAAATTCAGTCATAGCAAGTTAATTTCCAAATCATAATGACACTCATCTGCTTTCATCTAAACATTACAAAACAAATCCTGGCATGGGGTTCCAGGCATCAGAGCTCCTGAAATATTCAGAATCTCTTGAACGGTGACATTTTGTTTTACAGTTACTGCTGTTTTCTCACCCTTGCGACTGTGCACATAAAGTAGGAAGAGATCTCTGCGGGTATCACGATTGGCACAGCATTTGTTAAGGCAAAAACATTCAATAGTCGGAGGTGTGTTATGTATTAAAATAATGATTTTTTTTCCCGATAGACTAGGAAAGAGCTCAAAATTCATGTTTCACTTAAAGAAAATTTTTAAAAAACTAAACGGAGACCCTACGTGTATTTAAAAAGTGTCTTTCAAGTTTGACGTAGGCAGTACATACGTTTCTGCCCTGGGGCTTGTACCACAGAGGAAAGAGGTAGCAAAGAGACTGGCCTGGGTTCAAACAGTCCGCTTAGGGACTCCAGTCAGTGGGTCACCAATGTCCTGCTGTGCCTTTGCTTCCTTCTCCCGCCTTCCCCCTCCACCAGCTCTTCCTTTTTCCCCACCAAAACCTAGCCTACTTCCTGCACAATTTAGTCTGACAAACGTGTTTTCATTCCGGATGATTCAATATCCTCAATTTCCTAAACAAATACTAAATTATTACAATCATTGTTATTATTCACAATATTCTGGGATTTTAGCAGATTTTTCCAACTGTGTAATTTGATATACACATTACCATGTATTTCTGCTTCCTTGCACTCCTGGCCTGCCCGCGGAACAAATGTGCTGTGTGAACAGTGGGACTTCATAAATACTCCTGTGTGGCTCTTCCGTGAGGCTTTTTTGTGCCGCATGTTTTTTACGCAGTCCCTCCCAGAATAAGAATGATAACAAGCACCTCCCTTCTGAGAACACCCTGTGATAGAATACAGGACCTGCCAGGGCTGTATTTAGACTTAAAGAGGACCTTGAGGTCTGATAGGAACAGCCACGTTTTCTTTCCATTTAGAGTCAAAAGAGGGGGAACTCACCATTCTTTGGTTGCATTACCAGAAATAAGGTAAAACATGGTTTGTATGGTTTTCAGGTTCTCTGGAATGCATTGAATATGAAGATCTTTGAACAGAACTGAGTAGTTTTTTTTAAACCGTTCACACTCCCTGGTATATATTCATCTCTCTCGCTGCTCCTTAAACTTCTCCTTGAATGACTGCAAGTATCTGTTGGGGTAGATCTAGTTAGCGAAAAAGGACATAAGATTTTGAAATTTATTATTCGCCGATCAATTTCTTTTCTGGGTTACATTTACTGACACTGACCACTAAGAAAAATTTTAGAAAAAAGGAACCAGGTAGAATCTTTTCTTTGTGTAGACTGCAGCAACTAGAGCTGAATTTCCATGGTTGGTTTTTTTTTTTTTTTTTTTTTGAGGGTGAGGGTTGTTTTTTGCTCATTCGTACATGCAAAAATAGAGCTCAGTTATTATGCTAGTAAGAGGTATAAAAATTCCTTATTAACTGAGAATTAAAATTTAAAATAGAATAGCAAAGGCTATTGGGTAAAGTGTTAAATTTAACAGATGGAACATTTTCACATTTTAATTATAGAGCAATCTATACTTTTAATGCCATTCCAATCAAAATTCCACCGATATTTTTCAAAGAGCTGGAGCAAATAATCCTAAAATTTGTATGGAGTCAGAAGAGGCCCCGAATTGCTAAGGAAATGTTGAAAAACAAAAACAAAACTGGCGGCATCACGTTACCCGATTTCAAGCTTTACTACAAAGCTGTGATCACCAAGACAGCGTGGTACTGGCATAAAAACAGACACATAGACCAGTGGAACAGAGTGGAGAGCCCAGATATGGACCCTCAACTCTATGGTCAAATAATCTTCGACAAAACAGGAAAAAATATTCAATGGAAAAAAGACAGTCTCTTCAATAAATGGTGCTGGGAAAACTGGACAGCGATATGTAGAAGAATGAAACTCAACCATTCTCTTACACCATACACAAAGATAAAGTTGAAATGGATAAAAGACCTCAACGTGAGACAGGAATCCATCAGAATCCTAGAGGAGAACATAGGCAGTAACCTCTTCGATATCAGCCACAGCAACTTCTTTCAAGATATGTCTCCAAAGGCCAAGGAAACAAAAGCAAAAATGAACTTTTGGGACTTCATCAAGATCAAAAGCTTCTGCACAGCAAAGGAAACAGTCAACAAAACAAAGAGGCAACCCACGGAATGGGAGAAGATATTTGCAAATGACAGTACAGACAAAAGGTTGATATCCAGGATCTATAAAGAACTTCTCAAACTCAACACACACAAAACAGATAATCATATCAAAAAATGGGCAGAAGATATGAACAGACACTTCTCCAACGAAGACATACAAATGGCTATCAGACACATGAAAAAATGTTCATCATCACTAGCCATCAGGGAGATTCAAATTAAAACAACATTGAGATACCACCTAACACCAGTTAGAATGGCCAAAATCAGCAAGACAGGAAACAACGTGTGTTGGAGAGGATGTGGAGAAAGGGGAACCCTCTTACACTGTTGGTGGGAATGCAAGTTAGTGCAGCCACTTTGGAGAACAGTGTGGAGATTCCTGAAGAAATTAAGAATAGAGCTTCCCTATGACCCTGCAATTGCACTGCTGGGTATTTACCCCAAAGATACAGATGTAGTGAAAAGAAGGGCCATTTGTACCCCAATGTTT
This sequence comes from Meles meles, assembly GCF_922984935.1. Classification (NCBI taxonomy): domain Eukaryota; kingdom Metazoa; phylum Chordata; class Mammalia; order Carnivora; family Mustelidae; genus Meles; species Meles meles. Next base: position 103,136,860 of record NC_060072.1, read on the forward strand.
ATTGCAGCAATGGCTACGGTCGCCAAACTGTGGAAAGAACCAAGATGCCCTTCAACGGATGAATGGATAAGGAAGATGTGGTCCATATACACAATGGAGTATTATGCCTCCATCAGAAAGGACGAATACCCAACTTTTGTAGCAACATGGACGGGACTGGAAGAAATTATGCTGAGCGAAATAAGTCAAGCAGAGAGAGTCAAGTATCATATGGTCTCACTTATTTGTGGAGCATAACAAATGACATGGAGGACATGGGGAGATGGAGAGGAGAGGGAGTTGAGGGAAACTGGAAGGGGAGATGAACCATGAGAGACTATGGACTCTGAAAAACAACCAGAGGGTTATGAAGGGGCGGCAGGGGGGTGGGGGGGTGGGAGGTTGAGGAACCAGGTGGTGGGTAATAGGGAGGGCATGTACTGCATGGAGCACTGGGTGTGATGCCAAAACAATGAACACTGTTATGCTGTAAATAAACAAATAAAAATAAATATTTTAAAAAAAAGAGTCATTGTTTCCGTTCTTGTTGCAATTCCATTTTCCAATAAGGCACCACAATGGACATATATATTTTTTAATTTATTTATTTTTTCAGCGTAACAGTATTCATTGTTTTTGCACAACACCCAGTGCTCCATGCAAAACGTGCCCTCCCTATTACCCACCACCTGTTCCCCCAACCTCCCACCCCTGACCCTTCAAAACCCTCAGGTTGTTTTTCAGAGTCCATAGTCTCTTATGGTTCGCCTCCCCTTCCAATTTTTTTTTTTAATAAACATATAATGTATTTTTATCCCCAGAGGTACAGGTCTGTGAATCGCCAGGTTTACACACTTCACAGCACTCACGATAGCACATACCCTACCCAATGTTCATAACCCCCTCCCCCTCTCCCAATCCCACCTCCCCCCAGCAATGGATATTTTTTTAAAAAAAGATTATTTATTTTTTTGACAAAAAGAGAGTGAGAGAGGCAACACAAGCAGGGCGAGTGGGAGAGGGAGAAGCAGGCTTCCTGCTGAGCAGGGAGCCCGATGTAGGGCTGGATCCCAGGACCCCTGGATATTGTTTTTCTCTAAAAGGTTTAGACTATAACTTTATTCAACAATCAGGTGCATGCAGAAGAATAAGTCTTCAGTAGGAGGAATTTTGACAAGATTTGACAGAATATAAGCACACTTGAAAACACAATGGAAGGGGTGCCTCCGTGGCGCAGTTGTTAAGTGTCTGCCTTTGGTTCAAGTCATGATTCCAGGTCCTGGGATCAAGCCCCACATAGGGGGGTCCCTGCTCAGCAGGGAGCCTCCTTCTCCCTCTCCCACTCCCCCTGGTCGAGTTTCATTCTTCTACATATTGTTGTCCAGTTTTCCCAGCACCATTTATTGAAGAGACTGTCTTTTTTCCATTGTATATTTTTTCCTGTTTTGTCGAAGATTATTTGACCATAGAGTTGAGGGTCCATATCTGGGCTCTCCACTCTGTTCCACTGGTCTATGTGTCTATTTTTATGCCAGTACCACGCTGTCTTGGTGATCACAGCTTTGTAGTAAAGCTTGAAATCGGGTAACGTGATGCCGCCAGTTTTGTTTTTGTTTTTCAACATTTCCTTAGCAATTCGGGGTCTCTTCTGACTCCATACAAATTTTAGGATTATTTGCTCCAGCTCTTTGAAAAATATCGGTGGAATTTTGATCGGAATGGCATTAAAAGTATAGATTGCTCTAGGCAGTATAGACATTTTAACAATGTTTATTCTTCCAATCCAAGAGCATGGAACGGTCTTCCATCTTTTTGTGTCTTCTTCAATTTCTTTCATGAGTGTTCTGTAGTTCCTCGAGTACAGGTCCTTTACTTCTTTGGTTAGGTTTATGCCCAGGTATCTTATGGTTCTTGGTGCTATAGTAAATGGAATCGATTCTCTAATTTCCCTTTCTGTATTTTCATTGTTGGTGTATAAGAAAGCCACTGATTTCTGTACATTGACTTTGTATCCTGCCACGTTACTGAATTGCTGTATGAGTTCTAGTAGTTTGGGGGTGGAGTCTTTGGGGTTTTCCATATAAAGAATCATGTCATCTGCGAAGAGAGAGAGTTTGACTTCTTCCTTGCCAATTTGGATACCTTTTATTTCTCTTTGTTGTCTGATTGCCATTGCTAGAACTTCTAATACTATGTTGAACAAGAGTGGTGAGAGTGGGCATCCTTGTCGTGTTCCTGATCTCAACGGGAAGGCTGCAAGCTTTTGCCCATTGAAGATGATATTTGCTGTGGGTCTTTCATAGATAGATTTGATGAAGTTCAGGAATGTTCCCTCTATCCCTATACTTTGAAGCGTTTTCATCAGGAACGGATGCTGGATTTTGTCAAATGCTTTTTCTGCATCAATTGAGAGGACCATGTGGTTCTTCTCTCTTCTCTTATTGATTTGTTCTATCACACTGATTGATTTGTGAATGTTGAACCAACCTTGCAACCCAGGGATGAATCCCACCTGGTCATGGTGGATAATCTTTTTAATGTGCTGCTGGATCCTGTTTGCTAGGATCTTGTTGAGAATCTTTGCATCCATATTCATCAGTGATATTGGTCTGAAATTCTCCTTTTTGGTAGGGTCTTTGCCTGGTTTGGGGATCAGGGTAATGCTGGCTTCATAAAAAGAGTCTGGAAGTTTTCCTTCTGCTTCAATTTTTTGGAACAGCTTCAGGAGAATTGGTGTTATTTCTTCTTTGAAAGTTTGGTAGAATTCCCCAGGGAATCCGTCAGGTCCTGGGCTCTTGTTTTTTGGGAGGTTTTTTTTTTTTGTTTTTTTTTGTTTTTTTTTTTTTTTTAGACAATTTACTTCCCCCTTTTATTAATTTTTTCAGCGTAACAGCATTCATTCTTTTTGCACAACACCCAGTGCTCCATGCAAAACGTGCCCTCCCCATTACCCACCACCTGTTCCCCCAACCTCCCACCCCTGACCCTTCAAAACCCTCAGGTTGCCCCAATCTCCCACCCCTGACCCTTCAAAACCCTCAGGTTGTATTTCAGAGTCCATAGTCTCTTATGGTTCGCCTCGCCTCCCCAATGTCCATAGCCCACTCCCCCTCTCCCAATCCCACCTCCCCCCAGCAACCCCCAGTTTGTTTTGTGAGATTAAGAGTCATTTATGATCTCTGCTCTAATCTTGATTATTTCCCTTCTTGCATGTGATAAAGAGTTTCCAAGACCGGCAAGGCTTAAAAGACTATGCAACCACCAAACCGACACTGCAGGAAATATTAAGGGGGGTCCTATAAGAGAGAAAAAATCCTAAGAATATCATTGAACAGAAATATAGAAACAATCTATAGACAGAAAGACTTCAAAGGCAACACGATGTCAATAAAAACCTATCTCTCAATAATCACTCTCAATGTGAATGGCCTAAATGCGCCCATAAAACGACACAGGGTTGCAGATTGGATAAAACGACAGGACCCATCCATATGTTGTCTACAAGAGACCCATTTTGAACCTAAGGATACACCCAGACTGAAAGTGAAGGGATGGAGAAGCATCTTTCATGCCAATGGGCCTCAAAAGAAGGCCGGAGTAGCGATTCTCATATCAGATAAATTAGATTTTAAACTAAAGACTGTAGTCAGAGATACAGAAGGACACTACATAATTCTTAAAGGGACTATCCGACAAGACGATCTAACAATTGTGAATATCTATGCCCCCAATATGGGAGCACCCAATTACATAAGAAAACTATTAATCAAGATAAAGAGTCATATTGATACGAATACAATAATAGTAGGAGATCTTAATACGCCTCTCTCAGAAATAGACAGATCATCGAAGCAGAAAATTAATAAAGAAATAAGAGCATTGAATGAAACATTGGACCAGATGGACCTCATCGACGTATACAGAACATTCCACCCTAAAACAACAGAATATTCATTCTTCTCAAGTGCACATGGAACCTTCTCCAGAATAGACCACATACTGGGTCACAAAGCAGGACTCAACCGATACCAAAAGACTGACATTATTCCCTGCATATTCTCCGATCACAATGCTTTGAAACTGGAGCTCAATCACAAGGAAAAGTTCAGAAGGAACTCAAACACCTGGAAGCTAAAGACCACCTTGCTTAAGAATGCTTGGATCAACCAGGAGATCAAAGACGAACTTAAACAATTCATGGAAACCAATGAGAATGAAGACACCTCGGTCCAAAACCTATGGGATACAGCAAAGGCGGTTCTAAGGGGGAAATACATAGCCATCCAAGCCTCCCTCAAAAACATTGAAAAATCCAGAATACACCAGCTGTCTCTACACCTTAAAGAACTGGAGAATCAACAACAAATCAAACCAACAATGACACTTTCTGATGACACTTTACCATCCCCGCCACCTCCCTTGCCTCCCCCCCTCCCCGCTCTGCTTCAGTCTTCTACTGTTTAACTCCTTCCTGCCTCTTTAACTAGTCACATGAAGTATACTGAAAATATATGCTGAGATGAAGATCATGCCTGCATGCACACATGCATGCACACACATAAATACAGACAGAGAAAGTTCTACTTTCAATTCAGAGAGCTCCTGAATAAAAAAGAGAAAGTCCACTGAATCCGAATAAGCTGGGTTTCCATTGAAAAAGCTGTGGTTACAAAGTGATAAAATGTTACCAATAAATGTCTAAAAGTTTGTTGGATGCCTGAGTGGCTCTGTTGGTTGAGCAACTGCCTTTGGCTCAGGTGGTGATCCTGGAGTCCGGGATCCAGTCCTGGAATCGAGTCCCACATTAGGCTGCCTGCTCATGGGGGGGTCTGCTTCTCCCTCTGCCCCTCCCTCCTCTCATATACTCTCTCTCACTCTCTCATTCTCAAATAAATAAATAAAATCTTTAAATAATGAATAATAAATGTTTTAAAAAACCCTCTCAGCTCTGAAGTGACACATGCTGGACCCAAAAACTACGACTCAGATGTGAAAATGTGATGTGACGAACCCATTAAAAATATCTCTGGAAAAAAATATATCCGTGACAGCGAAACAGGCTGTGGATTGTTCTTACTTCAGCATCCATAAATATCTCATTATCACTGTTTGGACAGTTGCACTTATTTACTATTCTAGGAGCAGTTTGCTGGCATTCTGTTATTCCATTTTACACGTTCTTAGCAGTGAAATGATGTGCTCTGTGTTCTCTAACATTGGGTCTTCATCCCATTTGATAGCAGCATGTGCAGAAGGGGCCTCACCCGGGGGTGGCACATGTCTTAAGCAACTAAGACCGTTCATGGTGGACACACCCCAGAGACTTGGGTTATATTACCTGTTCTACCTTTTTCCTTCCATCATGAACCTTCTTGTTCTTTTCTTCAGTGTTCAATCTCTATCCCACTCCTCACATGAGGGTTCTGTCTCCCTGCCCGGCATCCTCGCAGGAATATAATACAAAGACTCTCTTCCTGGATTTACACTCCAAGTCCTGTTCCTGGGATCACCCTGCATCTTGAGGTGTAGTTGAGGCTCCCTGTGACCTATGTCAGGTCAATCACTCCAAATTCACTCTTGCCCGAAAAGGAATTTTAAAAATCACATTTCCAGTGGTTTGAGAGGGAAAATCTTCTCTTCCTCTCAAACACTTTCCTCACCTATTTACTAGTACCTATAATTAATTTATGCCATAAACATTATATTCTATCATAATGTCATATTTTCTTACAATTATAGAATCTTTTTTTGGACCGCGTACAGTATGCTTTATTGATGGTATATGAGAAGATAGGGCTCCCAAGCCACTCCCCCTTTTCAGGGGGTCTGAGATGGAAACTGTCAAAGTTGGGATATTCTCAGTGTGTTGGGGGATGAATTGAGCAAGGACTGCCCAGCAGCTGAGGGCCTCTCCCTTCCCGGGGCTCTCACCAGGGGCTGGTGGTCAGAGGGCTCTTACTCCTCGGAGGCCATGTGGGCCATAAGGCCCACCTCCAGTACTATAGCCAAATTCATTGTCATACCAAGAAATGAGTTTTACAAAGTGGTCATTGAAAGCAATGCTAGTCCCAGTGTCAAAGATGGAAGAGTGGGTGTTAAAGGTGCAGGAGACAATCTGATCCTCACCAGCCCAGGATGTCCTTGAAGGGCTGTTGTTGCCTGCTTCACCTGTCCTGTGTTGCCTGCTTCACTGCCTTCTTAAGGTCATTGCATTTGGCAGCTTTTTCCAGGTGGCAGATCAGATCCACAGTGGACACACTGAGGGTGGGGACATGGAAGGCCATGCCAGTGAGCTTCCCATTCAGCTCAGGGATGCCTTTCCTATAACCTTGGCAGGTCAGTAGAAGCAGGGATGTGTTCTCAGCAGTCCCTTGGCCATCACACCACAGCTTCCTAGAATGGCTGTCCACAGTCTTCCGGGTGGCATTGATGGCATGGAGTGTGGTCATGAGTCCCTCCACAATACCAAAGTCGTTCATGGATGACCTTGGCCGGAGGGGCCAAGCAGTTGGTGGTACAGTCCTGCTTCTCATGGTTCTCACCCAACACAAACATGGGGGCATCAGCAGAAGGGGCAGAGATGATGTTCATCTTGGCCCTGCCGCTCAAGTGAGCCCCAGCCTTCTCCATGGTGAGAAGGACCCTGGACTCCACAACATACTCAGCACCAGCATCATCCCATTATACTGGCAGGATCTTGCTCCTGGAAGATGGAGATGCACTTTCCACTGATGACAAGTTTTCTATTCTCAGCCTTGACCGTGCTGTTGAAATTGCCATGGGTGGAACTGGAACATGTAGACCATATAATGAAGGTCAATGAAAGGGTCATTGATGGTGACAATATCCACTTTGCCAGAGTTAAAAGTAGTCCTGGTGACCAGACACCCAATATGGCCAAATCCACTTTCTCCAACCTGGACCATCATGTCTCAGGGAAACAGCTGGCACTGCACCAAAAGGTGCAGCTGTCTGTCAAACATGGAGAAACAAAGAGCCCCATTCTAGAATCTTTGTTACTTTTGAATTTGAATCACCCAGGTCTGGCATTTTTTTTAAATCTAGAAGCAAGTTTTAATACAGAGACAGAACCCTGGGATTGAGTTAGAGGGGCACCATCTAGGACACCAGATGAGTGTGTGTGCACATGCTTGTGTGGTGCTCATATGTGCTCAGAATCAGGCCACTGTTTCTGCCTCCAAATCACAAAGTCACCCTTTATTTTGGTGCAATTTTTTATCTTCAAGAAGTACTGAGATAAATGTCTTACTTTTCTGTAGAAATAATTTGTACAACAAAGAAGCTGAGGATGACCTAATTTAATTCCTAATTATACAAACTACATGATTTCTCAAGAAGGAAGCTGCACTGATTAGGCACCTGGACATGTCAGAGGCATCACCAGCATTATCTCAATTCTCCCAGCAACCATAGAAGGCAGCTATTTGTGTTCCCAATTTAGTGAGAATGAAACTAGGCAAAGTCACGGATCTATTACTGATACAAGCAGAATTCAAATCTAACTCCTGATACCATATGTGTTTTTTACATTCCATATACAGGAAGGGATCTAGTATAGTTAGAGCTCTGATTTTGAAATCAGAAGACCTGACTGAGTTCAAATCTTCTCTCTGTCCTTACTGTGTCTGAGATGCAACAATTTACCTCTGGCCCTTGGCTACTTCCAGTTTTGTATTCTTTAACTTTCATTTCTTTTGATTAGTGTCTATTACTTTTTCCATTGCTCATTGTCCTTATGTCATCATAAGCCTCATGTCTCCCCCTCCATCTGTAATTTCCATCACTGTGTCAAACTCAGAATTAATTGCTGGCATCTCTTTACACTTCTGAAAGTGAAAGCCTGGACATTTCGGCATTACCTCAACTGTCAGTTTCATTCATACTAAAGAATACTTAGTCAATGTTATTTCTTCAGAGAAATTATCATGTTTATAGTGTTTCTGTACACAACAGACGGTTATATAGTTTATGTATATCATCCATATCAAAATGTGGTTCCTCAGGGCCCCTGGGTGGCTCAGTGGGTTAAAGCCTCTGCCTTCAGCTCAGGTAATGATGCCAGGGTCCTGGGACGAGCCCTGCATGGGGTTCTCCGCTCAGCGGGGAGCCTGCCTCCTCCTCTCTCTCTGCCTACTTGTGATCTCTGTCAAATAAATTTTTTTAAAAAACCTAATTTAAAAAAATGTGGTTCCTCTATCTCAAAAGAGCAGGGCAAGTTTAAAGTGACGGCTCTTGAAGGGACCAGCTCTTAGTTGGACTAATATATCATGAAAGTGTGTAATAATAATAATAATTATTATTATTTATTATTTATTATTATTACTTATTATAATTATTATTATTCCCATTTTATGGAGACATCAAGTAACTTACCCAAATCACACAGCTAGAAAGGGGTAAGGACAGTATTACAAATCAGAGATAAAAGGTAGACTCTTCAATCTATGATATTGGGAATGATGATTTTCTACATGAAAAAAATAAAATTAGATCTCTATCTTGATAAACCCAAGCTAGATTAAGATCTACATGTGAACTAGGTGATGAGCATTAAGGAGGGCATGTGATGTGATGAGCATTGAGTATTATATGCAACTAATAAATCACTGAATATTACATCACCCAACTTTTGTATCAACATGGACAGGACTGGAGGAGATTATGCTGAGTAAACTAAGCCAAGCAGAGAGAGTCAATTATCATATGGTCTCACTTACTTGTGGAGCATAAGGAATAACACGGAGGACACTGGGAGATGGAGAGGAGAAGTGAGTTGGGGGAAATCGGAGGAGGAAATGAACCACGAGAGACTATGGACTCTGAGAAACAAACTGAGGATTTTGGGGGGTGGGGATGTGGGGGTTAGATGAGCCTGGTGGTGGGTATTAAGGAGGTCACATACTGCATGGAGCACTGGGTATGGTGCATAAACAATGAATCTTGGAACGCTGATAAAACAAAATTTTAAAAAAATTTAAATAAAATAAATTTAAAGATCTATATGTGAAATATAGAAGTTTAAACATTGGGGGAAAATGTAGAAATAAATTTGTAAAACATAATAAGGAAGCCTGTCTTATGCAAAAAATGAAGTCCCTCCAAAAAACCATCCAAAAAACATTTGATAAATTTTGCATCAAAATTAAAATGTATGTTCAACAAAGATATATAATCAGAGTCAAAAGTAAGAGACACAGAAGGGATAATCAAGTTCATATACAGATTATTTTTTAAAAAACTTAGAAAAAGAAAAAAAAACACAGAAAATGAACAAGATATGAACAGGTAATAATCATAAGAGGAAACCCAAAGAGCCAGACAAAGTGCTCACCCATTCGGAAAATGAAAATTCAAACAACAGGATATCATTTCGTATCAAATTGTCAAGAACTCTGAAGTGTTGGCAAGGATGCAGGGAAATGGGAATACTATAGTTACTGTAGAAATAGAAATTGGGACGTGCCTGGGTGACTGAGTTGGTTAAGCATCTGACTCTTGATTTTGGCTCAGGTCATGATCTCAGGGTCACAAGACTGAGCCCTCCATCCTCAGTAGTGAGCCTGCTTATCTCCCTCTCCCTTTGCCCTTCCCCTGCTCATGTTTTCTCTCTCCCTCTCTCTCAAGTAAATAAATAAATATTTTTTTAAAAAATTTTATTTTTATCCCCAGAGGTACAGGTCTGTGAATCGCCAGGTTTACACACTTTACAGCACTCACCATAGCACATACCCTCCCCAATGTCCATAACCCCCTCCCATATGTTTATAAAAAAAAAAAATTGGAAGGGGAGGCAAACCATAAGAGACTATGGACTCTGAAAAACAACCTGAGGGTTTTGAAGGGTCAGAGGTGGGAGGCTGGGGGAACAGGTGGTGGGTAATAGGGAGGGCACGTTTTGCATGGAGCACTGGGTGTTGTGCAAAAACAATGAATACTGTTACGCTGAAAAAATAAATAAATTAAAAAAAAAAAAGAAATGGCAGAGGACAGGAACAGATATTTCTGCAAAGAAGACATCCAGATGGCCAACAGACACATGAAAAAGTGCTCCACATCACTCGGCATCAGGGAAATACAAATCAAAACCACAATGAGATATCACCTCACACCAGTCAGAATGGCTAAAATGAACAAGTCAGGAAATGACAGATGCTCGTGAGGATACGGAGAAAGGGGAACCCTCCTCCACTGTTGGTGGGAATGAAGCTGGTGCAACCACTCTGGAAAACAGCATGGAGGTTCCTCAAAAAGTTGAAAATAGAGCTACCTTATGACCCAGCAATTGCACTACTGGGTATTTACCCTAAAGATACAAACGTTATGATCCGAAGGGTCACGTGCACCTGAATGTTTATAGCAGCAATGTCCACAATAGCCAAACTATGGAAAGAACCTAGATGTCCATCAACAGATGAATGGATAAAGAAGATGTGGTATATAGAAGGGGAGGAGTTAAGATGGCGGAGAAGTAGCAGCCTGAGACTACATCAGGTAACAGGAGATCAGCTCGATAGCTTATCTAAACATTGCAAACACCTACAAATCCAACGGGAGAGCGAAGAGAAGAAGAACAGCAACTCTAGAAACAGAAAATCAACCACTTTCTGAAAGATAGGACTGGCGGAGAAGTGAATCTAAAACGACGGGAAGATAGACCGCAGGGGGAGGGGCCGGCTTCCGGCAAGCGGCGGAGGAACGGAGCACAAAATCAGGACTTTTAAAAGTCTGTTCCAGTGAGGGACATTGCTCCAGAGGCTAAACCAGGGTGAAGCCCACGCGGGGCCAGCGTGGCCCCAGGCCCCGCAGGGTCACAGAAGGATCGGGGGTGTCGGAGTGTCGGAGATCTCGCAGGTATTAGAACGGAGAAGCCGGCTGCAGAGACAGAGCCGAGGACTGAACTCTCAGCTCGGGGTTACCTTGAACTGGTCGCGGGCTGGGTGAGCTCGGAGCGCGGCTAGAGGCTGGGGATACGGGAGTGATTGGGTGCTGTCCTCTGGGGGCGCACTGAGGAGTGAGGACACAGGCTCTCGGCTCCTCCGGGCTGGAGACTGGGAGGCCGCCATTTTCATTCCCGTCCTCCGGAACTCTACAGAAAGCGTTCAGGGAACAGAAGCTCCCAAAAGCGAACCCGAGCCGATTACTTAGTCCGGCCGCCGGTAAGGGCGGTGCAATCCCGCCTCGGGCAAAGACACTTGAGAGTCACTACAACAGGCCCCTCCCCCAGAAGATCAACAAAATATCCAGCCAGGACGAAGTTCATCTATCAAGGAGAAAGCAGATTCAATTCCTAAGACAGCAGAGCAATTCCAGAGGAGGAGAAAGCAAAGCACGGAACTCATGGCTTTCTCCCCATGATTCTTTAGTCTTGCGGCTACTTCAAGTTTTTTTTCTTTTTTCAATTTTTTTTTCAATTTTTTTTCTTTTTTCTTTTTTCTTCTTCTGCTAAATTTTTTAAAACTTTTACCCTTTTCTTTTTTAACGTTTTTTGACTAGTTCATCTAAATATATATATATATTTTCTTTCTTTTTTATATTTTTTTATTTGTTTTATTTTTTAAATTTTTTTTTCAGAACCTGTTTTTATCCCCTTTCTCCCCCCCACAATTTGGGGTCTCTTCTGATTTGGTTACAGCGCATTTTTCCGGGGTCTTTGCCACCCTTTTAGTAGTTTATTTGCTCCTTCATACCCTCTTATCTGGACAAAATGACAAGGCGGAAAAAATCACCACAAACAAAAGAACAAGAGACAGTACCTAAGGCTAGGGACCTAATCAACACAGACATTGGTAATATGTCAGATCAAGAGTTCAGAATGACGATTCTGAACATTCTAGCCAGGCTCGAAAAAGGCATGGAAGATATTAGAGAAACCCTCTCTGGAGATATTAAAGCCCTTTCTGGAGAAATTAAGGAACTAAAATCTAACCAAGTTGAAATCAAAAAAGCTATTAATGAGGTGCAATCAAAAATGGAGGCTCTCACTGCTAGGATCAATGAGGCAGAAGAAAGAATTAGTGATATAGAAGACCAAATGACAGAGAATAAAGAAGCCGAGCAAAAGAGGGACAAACAGCTACTGGACCATGAGGGGAGAATTCGAGAGATGTGACACCATAAGACGAAACAACATTAGAATAATTGGGATTCCAGAAGAAGAAGAAACAGAGAGGGGAGCAGAAGGTCTATTGGAGAGAATCATTGGAGAGAATTTCCCTAATATGGCAAAGGGAACAAGCATTAAAATCCAGGAGATGCAGAGAACCCCCCTCAAAGTCAACAAGAATAGGTCCACACCCCGTCACCTAATAGTAAAATTTACAAGTCTTAGTGACAAAGAGAAAATCCTGAAAGCAGCCTGAGAAAAGAAGTCTGTAACATACAATGGTAAAAATATTAGATTGGCAGCAGACCTATCCACAGAGACCTGGCAGGCCAGAAAGAGCTGGCATGATATATTCAGAGCACTAAACGAGAAAAACATGCAGCCAAGAATACTCTATCCAGCTAGGCTATCATTGAAAATAGAAGGAGAGATCAAAAGCTTCCAGGACAAACAAAAACTGAAAGAATTTGCAAACACCAAACCAGCGCTACAGGAAATATTGAAAGGGGTCCTCTAAGCAAAGAGAGAGCCTAAAAGTAGTAGATCAGAAAGGAACAGAGACAATATACAGTAACAGTCACCTTACAGGCTAATAATGGCACTAAATTCATATCTCTCAATAATTACCCTGAATGTTAATGGGCTAAATGCCCCAATCAAAAGACACAGGGTATAAGAATGGATAAAAAAACAAAACCCATCAGTATGTTGCCTACAAGAAACTCATTTTAGACGCGAAGACACCTCCAGATTTAAAGTGAGGGGGTGGAAAACAATTTACCATGCTAATGGGCATTAGAAGAAAGCTGGGGTGGCAATCTTTATATCAGATCAATTAGATTTTAAGCCAAAGACTATAATAAGAGATGAGGAAAGACACTATATCCTACTCAAAGGGTCTGTCCAACAAGAAGATCTAACAATCTTAAATATCTATGCCCCTAACGTGGGAGCAGCCAACTATATCAACCAATTAATAACAAAATCAAAGAAACACATCAATAATAATACAATAATAGTAGGGGACTTTAACACTCCCCTCACTGAAATGGACAGATCATCCAAGCAAAAGATCAACAAGGAAATAAAGGCCTTAAATGACACACTGGACCAGATGGACATCACAGATATATTCAGAACATTTCATCCCAAAGCAACAGAAGACACATTCTTCTCTAGTGCACATGGAACCTTCTCCAGAATAAATCACATCCTGGGTCACAAATCAGGTCTCAACCGGTATCAAAAGATTGGGATTATTCCCTGCATATTTTCAGACCACAATGCTCTGAAGCTAGAACTCAATCACAAGAGGAAAGCTGGAAAGAACTCAAATACATGGAGACTAAACAGCATCCTTCTAAAGAATGAATGGGTTAACCAGGAAATTAAAGAAGAATTGAAAAAATTCATGGAAACAAATGATAATGAAAACACAACAGTTCAAAATCTGTGGGACACAGCAAAGGCAGTCCTGAGAGGAAAATATATAGCGGTACAAGCCTTTCTCAAGAAACAAGAAAGGTCTCAAGTACACAACCTAACCCTACACGTAAAGGAGCTGGAGAAAGAACAAGAAAGAAACCCTAAACCCAGCAGGAGAAGAGAAATCATAAAGATCAGAGCAGAAATCAATGAAATAGAAACCAAAAAAACAATAGAAAAAATCAATGAAACTAGGAGCTGGTTCTTTGAAAGAATCAATAAGATTGATAAACCCCTGGCCAGACTCATCCAAAAGAAAAGAGAAAGGACCCAAATCAATAAAATCATGAATGAAAGAGGAGAGATCACAACTAACACCAAAGAAATACAGACAATTATAAGAACATACTATGAGCAACTCTACGCCAACAAATTGGACAATCTGGAAGAAATGGATGCATTCCTAGAGACATATAAACTACCACAACTGAACCAGGAAGAAATAGAAAACCTGAACAGGCCCATAACCAGTAAGGAGATTGAAACAGTCATCAAAAATCTCCAAACAAACAAAAGCCCAGGGCCAGACGGCTTCCCAGAGGAATTCTACCAAACATTTAAAGAAGAACTAATTCCTATTCTCCTGAAACTGTTCCAAAAAATAGAAATGGAAGGAAAACTTCCAAACTCATTTTATGAGGCCAGCATCACCTTGATCCCAAAACCAGACAAGGATCCCACCAAAAAAGAGAACTACAGACCAATATCCTTGATGAACACAGACGCAAAAATTCTCACCAAAATACTAGTCAATAGGATTCAACAGTACATTAAAAGGATTATTCACCACGATGAAGTGGGATTTATTCCAGGGCTGCAGGGTTGGTTCAACATCCACAAATCAATCAATGTGATAGAACACATTAATAAAAGAAAGAACAAGAACCATATGATACTCTCAATAGATGCTGAAAAAGCATTTGACAAAGTACAGCATCCCTTCCTGATCAAAACTCTTCAAAGTGTAGGGATAGAGGGCACATACCTCAATATTATCAAAGCCATCTATGGAAAACCCACCGCAAATATCATTCTCAATGGAGAAAAACTGAAAGCTTTTCCGTTAAGGTCAGGAACATGGCAGGGATGTCCATTATCACCACTGCTATTCAACATAGTATTAGAAGTCCTAGCCTCAGCAATCAGACAACAAAAAGAAATTAAAGGCATCCAAATTGGCAAAGAAGAAGTCAAACTATCACTCTTCGCAGATGATATGATACTATATGTGGAAAACCCAAAAGACTCCACTCCAAAACTGCTAGAACTTGTACAGGAATTCAGTAAAGTGTCAGGATATAAAATCAATGCACAGAAATCAGTTGCATTTCTGTACACCAACAACAAGACTGAAGAAAGAGAAATTAAGGAGTCAATCCCATTTACAATTGTACCCAAAACTAAAAGATACCTAGGAATAAACCTAACCAAAGAGACTAAGAATCTATACACAGAAAATTATAAAGTACTCATGAAAGAAATTGAGGAAGACACAAAGAAATGGAAAAATGTTCCATGCTCCTGGATTGGAAGAATAAATATTGTGAAAATGTCTATGCTACCTAAAGTAATCTACACATTTAATGCAATCCCTATCAAAATACCATCCATTTTTTTCAAAGAAATGGAACAAATAATCCTAAAATTTATATGGAACCAGAAAAGACCTCGAATAGCCAAAGGAATATTGAAAAAGAAAGCCAAAGTTGGTGGCATCACATTTCCGGACTTCAAGCTCTATTACAAAGCTGTCATCATCAAGACAGCATGGTACTGGCACAAAAACAGACACATAGATCAGTGGAACAGAATAGAGAGCCCAGAAATCGACCCTCAACTCTATGGTCAACTAATCTTCGACAAAGCAGGAAAGAATGTCCAATGGAAAAAAGACAGCCTCTTCAATAAATGGTGCTGGGAAAATTGGACAGCCACATGCAGAAAAATGAAATTGGACCACTTCCTTACACCACACACGAAAATAGACTCCAAATGGATGAAGGACCTCAATGTGAGAAAGGAATCCATCAAAATCCTTGAGGAGAATGCAGGCAGCAACCTCTTCGACCTCAGCCGTAGCAATATCTTCCTAGGAACAACGCCAAAGGCAAGGGAAGCAAGGGCAAAAATGAACTATTGGGATTTCATCAAGATCAAAAGCTTTTGCACAGCAAAGGAAACAGTTAACAAAACCAAAAGACAACTGACAGAATGGGAGAAGATATTTGCAAACGACATATCAGATAAAGGGCTAGTGTCCAAAATCTATAAGGAACTTAGCAAACTCAACACCCAAAGAACAAACAATCCAATCAAGAAATGGGCAGAGGACATGAACAGACATTTCTGCAAAGAAGACATCCAGATGGCCAACAGACACATGAAAAAGTGCTCCACGTCACTCGGCATCAGGGAAATACAAATCAAAACCACAATGAGATATCACCTCACACCAGTCAGAATGGCTAAAATGAACAAGTCAGGAAATGACAGATGCTGGAGAGGATGTGGAGAAAGGGGAACCCTCCTCCACTGTTGGTGGGAATGCAAGCTGGTGCAACCACTCTGGAAAACAGCATGGAGGTTCCTCAAAATGTTGAAAATAGAACTACCCTATGACCCAGCAATTGCACTACTGGGTATTTACCCTAAAGATACAAACATAGTGATCCGAAGGGGCACGTGTACCCGAATGTTTATAGCAGCAATGTCTACAATAGCCAGACTATGGAAAGAACCTAGATGTCCATCAACAGATGAATGGATCAAGAAGATGTGGTATATATACACAATGGAATACTATGCAGCCATCAAAAGAAATGAAATCTTGCCATTTGCGACGACGTGGATGGAACTAGAGCGTATCATGCTTAGTGAAATAAGTCAATCGGAGAAAGACAACTATCATATGATCTCCCTGATATGAGGACATGGAGAAGCAACATGGGGGGGTAGGGGGATAGGAGAAGAATAAATGACACAAGATGGGATTGGGAGGGAGACAAACCATAAATGACTCTTAATCTCACAAAACAAACTGGGGGTTCCTGGGGGGAGGTGGGATTGGGAGAGGGGGAGGGGGCTATGGACATTGGGGAGGGGAGGCGAACCATAAGAGACTATGTACTCTGAAAAACAACCTGAGGGTTTTGAAGGGTCAGGGGTGGGAGGTTGGGGCAACCTGAGGGTTTTGAAGGGTCAGGGGTGGGAGGTTGGGGGAACAGGTGGTGGGTAATGGGGAGGGCACGTTTTGCATGGAGCACTGGGTGTTGTGCAAAAAGAATGAATACTGTTACGCTGAAAAAATAAATAAAATGGAAAAAAAAAAGAAGATGTTATATATATACAATGGAATACTATGCAGCCATCAAAAGAAGTGAAATCTTGCCATTTACAACGATGTGGATGGAACTAGAGGTTATTATGCTTAGCGAAATAAGTCAATCAGAGAAAGACAACTATCATATGATCTTCCTGATAAGAGGAAGTGGAGATGCAGTGGGGGGTGGTTAGGGGGGTAGGAAAAGAATAAATGAAAGAAGATGAGATCGGGAGGGAGACAAAGCAAGAGACTCTTAATGTCACAAAACAAACTGAGGGTGGCCGGGGTGAGAGGGTGGTGGGTTTATGGACATTGGAGAAGGTATGTGCTATGGTGAATGCTATGAAGTGTGTAACCTGATGATTCACAGACCTGTACCCTGGGGCTAATAATACATTATATGTTCATAAAAAATAAAAAATTAATAAAAAAATTTTTTTAAAGAAATAGAAATTGGAGCAACCACTTTGGAGAGCAATTTGGCAATATCTCATAAAACATTAAAATGCAATTCCAAGTAAAAGTATATATCCTAGAGTGGTTTTTGCATTCATGTTCAAGGAAACTGAAGAAAGATATTCATTGAAGCAGTGTGCATAATAGCAAAATAGAAGGAAGAAGGAGAAGACAACCTAAATGCTCATCAGAAGTGAAGAGATAAGTAGTATGACTTAATAAAAGAATTTTATATAGTAGTTAAGAAAAATCTATTTTTAATTAAATATACATAATATGTATTGTATTACATATAGTATTATAAATACATTCATATGTCAACATGAAAAAATTCCAAAAACCTACTCTTCTGTGGAAAAATAATTCACAGATCAATGTTCACATTATATTTTTCATATAGTTTCTCTTAAATGACACAAATAAGAACATCTTTCTTTTTTTTTTTTTTTTAATATTTTATTTTTAAGGGATGCCTGGACTGGATGTCTCAGTCAGTTAAGTGTCTGCCTTTGGCTCAGGTCATGATCCCAGGATGCTGGGATCAAGTCCCACATCAGGCTCCTTGCTCAGTGGGGAGCCTGCTTCTCCCTCTCCCTCTGCCCCATTCCCCTGGTTGTGCTCTCTCTCTCTCTAATAAATAAAAAAAAAAAAAAAGATTTTATTTTAAGTAATCTCTACACCCACCATGGGGCTTGAACTTACAAGCCGGAGGTCAAGATTTGCATGCTCCAGTGAACATGTCAGCCAGATGTCTCTAAAAACAATTTTATTGATAAATAGCTACAAAAAAAATAAAAACTGTACTATTAAGGTAATTCAATAGGAAGTTAATTAGAAAAATACTTGGAATAATTAATTAAGGTAATATATCTACAGAAAATTAAATATTGGATTAGTGTAATTAAGGAAATGTAGGTATAAAATAGAATTAATTAAAATAGAGCAATATATCTATAAAAATAAAATGTGAAATTAATTACTCATTAATTAGTAATTGAGTCAGATGATTAACTAGGGTATTATAACAAAATAATTCCAAAATTACAATGGCTTAACCTAATTTATTTCTTGCTCATATAACATTGTAATGTAAATTTTCCTCATCATCATATATTATTCCTTCATGAAGTGATTCAGATCCCTTCTGTCTTTCAACTGTAACATCCAAAACAAAATTAAACTCTCACGATCTTCTACAGCCTTGTCCTCTGCATCCAGCCAACAAAAGGGGGAAAAGATGTGGAGGGAACACATCTGCTTCTTAAAAGTTTTGGCGGGCGGTGACTTCCCACCGTTCCATTGGTGAGAAATAGTCACGAGACCATAGCTTACTAGAAGACGTGGAGCCACCGGCCAGAGAGTGATTCCCAGAGCGAGCTCTGAATTCTGAGAAGGAGAGCAGGGCCCCTAGCCAACAACAGGCCATCTGTCACGCGCCAAAATTAAACATTTTCTATAAATGGAACTAGATGACGGAGTGCGAGAGTGGAAGAAGAACAGAAAGATTTAATCTATACTGTTTGGTAGAAAAAAATGATGTACATCAAATATGATAGCTAATAGCTGCTAGTTCTGGGAGCCCATGAGCGTTGTTACAGTGTGCAGGACACTTCCCTCAATTTTAAAATACTCTTTGAGAAAAAAGAAAAGATTCTGTGATGGCCCACGTAACCATATTACTACTTAGGAACAGCCCGTCACTCTGTCTTTGGATTCAATTCAGTGGCACCAAGTCTTAGGAGAGATGTTCCTATAATGTGCTGGAAGGCAGCACAGTGAGATGAATGGATAAAATTTGAGGTCAGATTTATGTTTCAATTAACCCCGGCTGTGCCGCTGTACCATGTGACCTTAGACACATTATTTGAGCACCCTCAGCAATGACAATAATAATATATGTCTCATAAATTTGGGGGAAGATACAATGAGATATTTTAAGTAAACTTCCTGCCACAGAGTAAGGATTTTAAAATGTCAGTGCCTTCAGGGCACCCGAGTGACTCAGCTGGGTAAGTGTCCAACTCTTGATTTTGGCTTAGGTCACGATCTCAGGATCCTGAGACCGCGTGCAGGGCATGGAGCCTGCTTCAGATTCTCTCTCCCTCTACCTGTCCCCCAATTGTCTCCCTCTCTAAAAAAAAAAAAAAGGTCAATCCCTTCTTTTTCAGTTTGTCTAATAATTATCATAAGAGAGTAGCAGTAAGGGAGGAGGGGTGGGTAATAACATTTCTGAATTTCTTTTTGTATACCACAGTGCTGGGGTACAAGCTCATTTGCACAAACTGTTCCCACTAAATTGCTCTTGTTTTGCCACTTCTGGAAATACAGGTTGTTTTTTTTTAATATTTGTGTTGTTTATTTTAATTCCTCTTGAATTTCCTTCATGTGGCTTGTCTTTATGCAGTTTGGTTTCATAATACTGAGTTGTCCTCAGTTGTATGGTCTGCTGTCTCTGGTGCTATTTTCATGATGATGGATTTATAGCTTTTCCTTTGACATATTTTTCTTTTTTCATTGCTTAAAATTGTCCTCTGTCCCGTGGCCCAAGATCCTCTTTTGCATGTTTCTGTTGGCCAGGCTAGAAAACACTTCAGTGGCTGCCTAGGCAAAACAAAACAAAACACGTGTCCTGGAGGCTTTAGACCCTAATTACTTGAAGGGCATGTGGGACATGCAGTCCAGGTTAGCTGGGCCCTTTACAACTGGCTTCCCAGCAACTAATGCAATCAGCTGGAAAATGTAGTAAAATGTACAGTAAGGTCAACCCAGGAAGTTTATCCCAACTTCCTGAGTCTCCAAGTAATCACTTCGAAGCAAAGGCCAAAATAGTCCTGTGTAACCCACAACACTGGTGCTGTCCAACTGTGTTGATGATCCCAAGATGTTCACTGAACAGCTCAGCCCAGTGGAAGACTTCACACAGGAAACGGTAGGGAGTGATGAAATACTTCTCTTCCCAATTCTCTTTTCTTCTTTCAACATCAAATGCCTTTAAAGTACATGTTTTTCAATCATTTATTGTTTTGTGCTGGTCTTAGCCTTTCCAGAACCAGTGCTGTTCTTACGATGATTGTAAGAGGCCTACAGCAATAACCATCAAGAAGTTTTGAGAGGTCAGGTTTCATTGCTTACAAGTCCTGGAAATTATAAGCCCCACATCAGGCTCCTTGGGGAGTCTGCTTCTCCCTCTGCTCCTCCCCCCACTCATGCCAGCTCTTGCTCTCTCAAATAAATAAAAACCTTTAAAGAAAAAACTCAGGATTGAGCTAGAAATGAGAGATAATATGATTAGTATATCTGTAACTTCAATTTATTGAGCACTATGTACAATCATTGTGCTTTACATGGATTATCTCATTCAATTATCACAATATTATAGTATGTAGATCTTGTGATTATCCATATTTTACCATTGAGGAAACTGAGATTAAATAATTTTTTAATAAGCAGCTACAGTATGATTAAAATATAGATCTGTCTAACCCAAAGGCAGTGTTTTTAACCAGTATTATATAAAATGCCTATTGCCTGGCACATAACACTGCTGAGTAAACGTTAGTTGGAAATGACAGTAATGGGACACTTGGGTGGTCAGTTGGTTAAGCACCAGCCCTCAGCTTGGATCTTGATCCAAGGCTCCTGGGATCGAGTCCTGCTTTAGGCTCCCTACACAGCTGGGGAGTCTGCTTCTCCCTCTAACCCTCCTCCCTGCTTGTGCTCTCTTTCTCTGTGTCTCTCTCTCTCTGACAAATAAACAAATAATAAAGTCCTTTAAAAAATAGAAATAATAGCACTAGTAGCAATAGCTAGTAGTAGTAATTATAGTATGTAAGTAGGCAAAGAAAAACTAGTGGTGAAAATTTCAGTGGAGCTCCCGGGTGGTTCAGTCAGTTAAGCCTCTGCCTTCAGCTCAGGTCATGATCCCAGGGTCCTGGAAACGGGACCCACATCAGGCTCCCTGCTAAGCTGGGAGTCTGCTTCTCCCTCTCCTTCTGCCTCTGCTCCTCCTCACTGCTCATTTGTTCTCTTTCTCTCTTCCTCCCTCTCTCTCTTTCTCAAATAAATAAATAAAATCTTTTTAAAACAAAAAAGAAAGAAAGAAAATTGTGGTAATGGCAGTAGTGCTGATATTCTATAGAAAATGAGAAATGAATGGTTTTCTTGGTTATTTATTTGTTTACATGGAAAAACAATGTGATCATATTTGACTTCTAAAACACAACTCTAGAGGAAATGTATTTTAAAATTGTACTTTGGGAGAAAGTTCTTAGAGATTCAGAGGCCTTTTATTTAAGAGGTTGTTTCATAGCCTGATAAGAGATTAGGAGCACCGGACATGATGCAGCATTTAAGAAATATTTCAGAAATTTAATTTATGAGACTTAGTGAATTATTGAATATTGGAGTGAGATCAAGAAAAGTTGATGCCAGGGGCACCTGGGTTGCTCAGTGTATTAAAGCCTCTGCCTTTGGCTCAGGTCATGATCCTGGGATCGAGCCCCACGTAGGGCTCTCTACTCAGCAGTCTACTCAGGAGTCTGCTTACTCCTCTCTCTCTGCCTGCCTCTCTGCCTACTTGTGATTTCTGTCTGTCAAATAAATAAATAAAATCTTTAAAAAAAAAGGAAGAAAAGAAAAGTTGATGCCACCAATCCAATCCAAGATTGAAAATATAAGCAAAGAAGCACACAGAAACTGATTCTTTTATTTAGGAATGTACTGATAGTGGGACATTCAGTTGACTGTCCAGTGGGAGTAAACTCTGGGCCAACAGGCTCTGGGCAAATACAATCTTCCTGTGGGGTAAATAAGAGCATTCAAGGAACGGAAAGTGAGGAGAGAAGGAGGCATAGGACCAAACCCTGAGAGGTTCATCATTTGTGACATGTAGAAGAGTTCACATAGAAAACTAGGAGAGGAAGAACAGAAAGGAAAACTGGAGAAGGTGAGGATGGATTTTACCACCATCTGGTTTTGTAGAAACTGACACCAAACTCATGTGAGTAGCAGGATTTTTCTTGCAACTGGTATCTCTTATATATCCCATCTCAGGAGTTTATGATCCTTATGTAACCGCCCACAAATGGAAACTGACTTTTTACACTTACTTGCTTTTGTTCATGCAAATTTAAATTTGAAGTGACCCCATGTTCTCCGTGGCTACTATATTGGACAGTACAGTTTTACAATGACCACAAAAAACAGTAATGCAAAGAGCTACAGCTGAAAGGTAAAAGAGAAACTAAAGTAGAATGAGGAAAAAATGTTGATTATTTCAAAAGAAGGAAGAAAAAGGAATAAAAGAACAAAGAGTAGATGGGGCAAATATAAACAAATAGCAAATTATTTAACTTAAATCCATATCAGTAAAATCTACACAAATAGATTAAATACTGTAATTAAAAGAGGTCTCATCAGATGGGACTTTTTTTAAAGATCTTATTATTTGCTATATCAAGAGACATATTCTAAACATAGTAATAGAAGTAGATGAAAATAAAAGATTAGTAAAAACTATATCATCCAAACACTAACCATAAAAAGGCTGATGCAGAAATATATCAATCATATGAGACAGGAGATCAAAGAATTTTATCAGAGATGAAGATGGGCATTTCATATACATAAATGGTCCAATTAATCAGAAAGACATAAAATCCTCTGTGTATTACATAAAAATATGAATTAAAATATATGAAGCAAACACTGATAGAACCAAGAGGAGAAAGAGATAAATCTAAATCACAGTTGGAGGTTTTAATACAAGTTATTCTATAATTTATAGGAAAAGCCAGCAGAAAATCAGAAAAACTATATACAATTGAACAACATTATTTACCAACTGGACCTAACCGACAGTTATACACCATGATATCCAACTTCAGAATACACATTATTCTCAAATGAACACGGGACATTAATAAAAATAGACAATATGCTGAGACATAAAGTGTTCTCAGTAAATTTCAAAGGACTAAAATCATACAGAGTATGCTCTCTGATCAGAAAAAAAATTAAGCTAGAAATTAATACTGAAAAGAGAACAGGAAATCCCAAAATATTTTAAAACTAAGTAACACATTCTAAGTAATCCATAAGTCAAATTAAAAATCACAATGAAGTCCCAAAAGTTCATTTTCACTTTTGTTTCCTTTGCGTTTGGAGACATATCTTGAAAGAAGTTGCTGTGGCTGATATTGAAGAGGTTACTGCCTATGTTCTCCTCTAGGATTCTGATGGATTCCTGTCTCATGTTGAGGTCTTTAATCCATTTTGACTTTATCTTTGTGTACGGTGTAAGAGAATGGTCGAGTTTCATTCTTCTACATATCACTGTCCAGTTTTCCCAGCACCATTTATTGAAGAGACTGTCTTTTTTCCATTGTATATTTTTTCCTGTTTCGTCGAAGATTATTTCACCATAGAGTTGAGGGTCCATATCTGGGCTCTCCACTCTGTTCCACTGGTCTATGTGTCTGTTTTTATGCCAGTACCACGCTGTCTTGGTGATCACAGCTTTGTAGTAAAGCTTGAAATCCAGTAACATGATGCCACCAGTTTTGTTTTTGTTTTTCAACATTTCCTTAGCAATTCGGGGTCTCTTCTGATTCCATACAAATTTTAGGATTATTTGCTCCAGCTCTTTGAAAAATACCGGTGGAATTTTGATCAGAATGGCATTAAAATTATAGATTGCTCTAGGCAGTATAGACATTTTAACAATGTTTATTCTTCCAATCCAAGAGCATGGAACGGTCTTCCATCTTTTTGTGTCTTCTTCAGTTTCTTTCATGAGTGTTCTGTAGTTCCTCGAGTACAGATCCTTTACCTATTTGGTTAGGTTTATTCCCAGGTATCTTATGGTTCTTGGTGCTATAGTAAATGGAATGGATTCTCTAATTTCCCTTTCTGTATTTTCATTGTTGGTGTATAAGAAAGCCACTGATTTCTGTACATTGACTTTGTATCCTGCCACGTTACTGAATTGCTGTATGAGTTCTAGTAGTTTGGGGGTGGAGTCTTTGGGGTTTTCCATATAAAGAATCATGTCATCTGCGAAGAGAGAGAGTTTGACTTCTTCCTTGCCAATTTGGATACCTTTTATTTCTCTTTGTTGTCTGATTGCTATTGCTAGGACTTCTAATACTATGTTGAACAAGAGTGGTGAGAGTGGGCATCCTTGTCGTGTTCCTGATCTCAACGGGAAGGCTGCAAGCTTTTTCCCATTGAGGATGATATTTGCTGTGGGTCTTTACAAAGAGGCAACCCATGGAATGGGAGAAGATATTCGCAAATGACAGTACAGACAAAAGGTTGATATACAGGATCTATAAAGAACTTCTCAAACTCAACACACACAAAACAGATAATCATATCAAAAAATGGGCAGAAGATATGAACAGACACTTCTCCAACGAAGACATACAAATGGCTATCAGACACATGAAAAAATGTTCATCATCACTAGCCATCAGGGAGATTCAAATTAAAACAACATTGAGATACCACCTAACACCAGTTAGAATGGCCAAAATTAGCAAGACAGGAAACAACGTGTGTTGGAGAGGATGTGGAGAAAGGGGAACCCTCTTACACTGTTGGTGGGAATGCAAGTTGGTGCAGCCACTTTGGAGAACAGTGTGGAGATTCCTGAAGAAATTAAGAATAGAGCTTCCCTATGACCCTGCAATTGCACTGCTGGGTATTTACCCCAAAGATACAGATGTAGTGAAAAGAAGGGCCATCTGTCCCCCTGTGTTTATTGCAGCAGTGGCTACGGTCGCCAAACTGTGGAAAGAACCAAGATGCCCTTCAACAGATGAATGGATAAGGAAGATGTGGTCCAGATACACAATGGAGTATTATGCCTCCATCAGAAAGGATGAATACCCAACTTTTGTAGCAACATGGACAGGACTAGAAGAGATTATGCTGAGCTAAATAAGTCAAGCAGAGAGAGTCAAGTATCATATGGTCTCACTTATTTGTGGAGCATAACAAAGAACACGGTGGACATGGGGAGATGGAGAGGAGAAGGAGTTAAGGGAAACTGGAAGGGAAGATGAACCATGAGAGACTATGGACTCTGAAAAACAACTAGAGGGTTTTGAAGGGCGGGGGGGTGGGAGGTTGAGGAACCAGGTGGTGGGTAATAGGGAGGGCACGTACTGCATGGAGCACTGGGTGTGGTGCAAAAACAATGAACACTGTTATGCTGAAAATAAATAAATAAATTAATTAATTTAAAAAAAAAGAAAATCACAATGAAAATTAGAAAATATTTTGAACTAAAACATAAAAATATAGCATATCAAAATTTGAGACACAGCTAAACCAGGAATTTAGAGGAAAGTTCTACTTTTAAATGCACATATTAGTAAAAAAAAAAAGTGTGTGTAATCTGTGACAAAGCTTTGATCTTAAGAAGCTTAAAAAAAAAACAAAGAAGATAGAGGGGAGAAAATATTAAAGATCAGAAATTAATGACATAGAAAAATGTCCATCAAGAGGAGAAGGAATAAACTAATTGTGTATATTCGTGCAATTGATGCTATGCAGCATTAAGAACTACTGATAAGTCTCAAAAATATTACTGGAGTGAAACACAAGGAGTTACATGTTGTATGCCTCTATTCATATGATTTTTGAAACTAGGCTAACCGACCATGATGGAAGTCACAACAGAGTGAGTACGTAAGAGTATTGTGGAAACCTTCTGGGTTGATGACAGCATTCTGTATCTTGTACTAAAGGAAGTTTACAAAGATCTATGTGTAGGTAAACATCAAATTATATAATGAATATATTTGTAAATTTTACTATTTATAAATCATACCTCAATTCAAAATTAAAATAAAATAAAAACTCAAAGCAGCACTGAAGGAACATTTTTCCCCTGAGGGAAGTAAAGGGATATAGTTTGATGTGTTAACTTTGGGCTACTACTAGCTGAACAAATGGAAATGTTTACCAGGTAGTCAGTAATCATTTCAGCAGATTGGTGAGGATGAAATCCAAATGGGATTGGGTTGAGAAGAAAATAGGAAGCAAAATGTTACAAAATGTTACCAAAAAGGCAACAAAGGCGACCACATTTTGAGAACTTTTGCTAAACAGGAGAGTGGAGATATGGGGAAAGACATGAGAATGGGAGAGAAGAGAGCGAGAAAATGAAGGGGGAGCATTTATTTCATACAGATGAAAACAATGGGAACCAAGTGTCCGATGAGAGCTTAGATAAGAGTGGGGACAATTTTTTACTGTAGGTTCATATATTTGCCATTGGAAAGATGATGTAACTTCTCATCCGATTACTTCTCAGTGAAGCGGGAGATGAGCTTACCAGCCAAGAGAGAGAGGAAATCATGCAAGAGATTTGAGAAGAGAGGAGAAAATGTATAATAACCATGTGAGAATACAAAAGTCAACTTATTAGAGGGATGGCAGGCTTTTGACCCATCTGAGATTTTAAATTTTAAATAATGTGCAGTTATGTAGTTTTTTTCCAGTCATGCTCAGCAGCCCTAGACCACATGTTGTTTTAGGTAAAAGTTGGGTGCTTTCACAGAGAATAATTTTATCTTGGGGCACCTGGCTGGCTCAGTTGCTAGAGCATGTGACTCTTAATCTTAGCATTGTAAATTCAAGCCCCACATGGGTATAACAATTACTTAAAATTTAAAAAAGGAATAATCCATGAAGATTACTCAGGCAATTACACGGTAAGACACAAATTTCAAGACCAATTTCACCATCCACATTTAAACTATATAAAATTCATTAACTTAATTTCAGTCATCCTTACTATAGTTTTTAAAATTATTGTTTCTATTTTTAATAAGGAAATATTACACTGAGGTATCATAAAACCTAAATCGTAGTGTAAACTTAAAAAAATTTCTACATTCAATTTTATAATTTGAGTAAAAAGAGATTAAAGTGGAATTTTAAAGGTTAAATATATTCATAAGTGCTTTTTAATTTTATATGTAGTTACCTAGTTTAGTTTAGATTTTCATATTTGCATGTTTTCAGTGTGGTGGAAGACTGTGAACTCAGCCCATGCCACACGTATCAGAAGTAGAAAATGAAAACAAAATCATCTCAGAAGAGACCATAAGGTGTTTATGAAACAAAGCAAAATTTTCAGCCTCAATTTCATACAGATATTAGGAAGAAGAAAATGAACTTTGGTGATGATTTAACTTAAATGACTGTGACCTCAAACAATCCCAAACCAAGGAAAACTATGTGAGTCTGTTCTCAAAAAGCAGGAGAAAATGGGCAATGGGAAAACACTAACATTTAGCAAGCACCTACTTTGTTCCAGGCACCATGTTGGGACTTTCTGAAGGTTATCTGAAGTTCATGATGGCGTCTCACCAAAGTGCAAAAGACAGAGTTTGCTCCTGAATACTAACATTTATACTGAAGCATAATCTGATCTGCATTTTCTTATATTATCAACTCATTTCATTAACTACTGTAAGAAGACTACAGATACTTTAACGCACTGAAGCAAGTAGAAAGATCCAAAATGTCTAGCGTACTTGAACCCTTATCCCCACATGCAAAATTCAGCTCAGTGTGCTTTGTTATGTAAGGAACTTAATTAAGCTCTTTGAGGTAGTCCACGCATATAAGCTCTTCTCCACATTGCACGCCATATTAGATGTTTCACTTTAATATTCATGCAGCCATTATAATTTTAAGTGGCAATTATAATTTTAAGTGGCAACAAAATGGAGAAATGAGGATATTATGTGACTTGGTTGCTCTGAATAAAACACTTTGCTCCTTTTGCAAGTAATCACAGTGGTAAACATGCCCTTTGTAAAACAGTGAGAAATACTTGTTTCAAAATCTTTTGAATGAGACCTGGAGGAATTTAAATATAAACTTCATACTGGTTTCAAAGATTTATAAAACCAGTCAGGAATTTTAGACACAATATTTTTCTCAGTGGAGTGTGGATTATCAACCTGACTCAACCGTTTATGCTATAGAAGACCTCTGTATTTGACATAAAGATCTATTTCATCAATTTTCCTAAGATGACTTAGAGTCAATGTGTAAACCCACCTGTTCTTCATAAGACTTCTGAATTCTGAAAGTGACTAACACAGCTTTCAGTCAATTCAACAAGCTATTAATAATGACAAAACATGATTCATGGATTCTGTGAGATGAAATGGTTTAACAATGAAATGTTTAGAATATATTTCAGGCACTGTATTATGACCAGTGACCTTTGGTCACCATGTTTTCTAAACTAAAAATTATCCCCACTCTAACTTTTGAGAATGCCTTCAGTGGATGTAGATGCTAACAATCCCCCAATTTAGGAACAGTTAAGAAAAATATCACATGGCCCATTGCAGTGATTCTTGCAGGAGCTAAACTTTAAAACATTCGGATTAGCCAGAAACCACAGCAGTGTGCATTTCTAGCAGTGGTTATGAACAACTTTAATGTTCAATGCAATGTAGTATGCATGTATTTTATCAAATTGCCAAAGATACTGGAATTATTCATATTTATATAATGCTATGCATCTTGCAAAGCATTTTTTTCATAATTAATTCTACCTCTCACAACCACTTTATGGAGTAGATGTTATCATCCTAGTTTTTCAGGTCAACAATATAACTAGAACGTTGTAGAATTAAGATTCAAACACATATCCTCCATTTTCCTACTCCAAAGGTGAATTTTTCTCCACTGACCCATCCTGAATCCTATCGAAATGATATGCTCTACCTATACTCATAGATGAACAGATCTGCATATGACCTGGGTTCTAACATCAGTAGAAACCTGTACAGTAATAACAGGAAACCTCAAAGGAGCTATCACATTGTGTGATGTGGAGAACCCACCATAATAGGCAAGGGGCAAATTGCAGTTGAAGACATTCTTTGTACAGAATGAATATGTGAGTTTCATAGCTGTCATATAAAGCCTGTTTTATTTCTACCCTTAAAGAGATGGTGACAGAGAAAAAATCTGTCAGAGAACTGCTATATAACAGATTTTAACCAGAGAACAACATCAAACATGTTGCAGTAATAATCAGATCCTCAAACTGTTTTTTTATATTTTATTTAACAAGTATATCTTGAATGTCTACTCTTGGCCAAATATTAGGCTTGATGCTAAGGTAGAGTGGTAAATAAGAAAGATATGGTCTCACCTTCTGAACTCCAGTCCAGTGAGGGTGGTAAATATTATTTTATAAATAAAAATCAATCATATAGGGGCACCTGGGTGGCTCAGTGGGTTAAAGACTCTGCCTTCAGCTCAGGTCATGATCCCAGGGTCCTGGGACCAAGCCCCGCATCGGGCTCTCTGCTCAGCAGTGAGCCTGCTTCCCCCCTCTGTCTCTCTGTCTACTTGTTATCTCTGTCTGTCAAATAAATAAAATCTTTTTTAAAAAAAAGTTAAAAATAAAGCTAACTTCCCCCCTCTGTCTCTCTGTCTACTTGTTATCTCTGTCTGTCAAATAAATAAAATCTTTTTTTTTTTTTTTTTTTTTTTTTTTTTTCTAAAAGGATCTGGAGGGAAACGGAGAGTACAAAGCCTCAAGAGCATTTTTTTTTTTTTAATTTATTTATTTGACAGAGAGATCACAAAGTAGGCAGAGAGGCCGGTAGAGAGACAGGAGGAAGGCTCCCTGCTGAGCAGAGAGCTCCATGCGGGGCTCGATCTCAGGACCCTGAGATCATGACCTGAGCTGAAGACAGAGGCTTAACCCACTGAGCCACTCAGGCGCCCCAAATAAAATCTTTTTTAAAAAAAAGTTAAAAATAAAGCTAACTTGGGGCGCCTGGGTGGCTCAGTGGGTTAAAGCCTCTGCCTTCGGCTCAGGTCATGATCTCGGGGTCCTGGGATCAAGCCCCGCATCGGGCTCTCTGCTCGGCAGGGAGCCTGCTTCCTCCTCTCTCTCTCTGCCTGCCTCTCTGAACACTTGTGATCTCTCTCTCTGTCAAATAAATAAATAAATAAATAAAGGCTAACTTATGACCCAGCAATTGCACTCCTGGGTATTTACCCCAAAGATACAGAAGTAAGGGACTGATTTCTATGTGAGGTAATCTAATCAGTGGTTTTTTTAATATACTTCAGTGGTCTTTTGAATACACTGAGGTACCCAATATAATCTGGAGGGTCGGGAAGGGTCCCTTTGAAGAAGTGATATTTAAG
The DNA here is from genome assembly GCF_922984935.1 of Meles meles. Taxonomy (NCBI): domain Eukaryota; kingdom Metazoa; phylum Chordata; class Mammalia; order Carnivora; family Mustelidae; genus Meles; species Meles meles. The sequence goes on from NC_060072.1 coordinate 103,167,429, forward strand.
CTGAAATTTAAAGATTGAGTTACCAATTAATGGCTTTTCTCCTCTATTATCTTTTATTTTGTTAATGCTTATTCCATATTAATGATAAGTTGGAATGGATTTTAAAATATTGAAAAGAAGCTGCTAGATGTTAGGGACAGCTTATATATGGTGATTAATGGTAAACAGAATTGGAAGGTAGATGACCTTGGTTGTTATATCTGTCTACTGTTGCTACAATTATTGCATAAAACAATCTCATACAATCTCAGTATAATATAAGAGCAAACATTTATTTTCACAGATCTGAGGGTTGGCTGGGGGTCAGCTGATTCAGGTTGGGCTTGCCTATGAGGCCCTGCTTCAGACTGCAATGTCTTCAGAGGCTGTATTTCTCACCACTGGTCTATAAGGCCACAGAGGTGGCTATGATACACATGTCTCCCATCCTTCTTGGACCAGTGGGTTATTTGGGGCTTCTTTTTCCTCATGGCAATAGCAAAAGTATAAGAGGAGAATCAGAAACATGGGGAATCTCTTAAATCCTAGTAGAATTGGCACACTGTAATTTCTTCCCCATTCTCTTGGCCAAAGAAAGTCATATGGCCAAACTCAAAACCAAGGGACAGGGCTATATATTGTACCCATTAAGAGGCCATTGACAAGGACTTGATACAGAGAAAGGTGAAATTATTGGAGCCAGTAATTTAATCTATCATAACTTCTATGGATCATACTAATAGATATATCCCTGATGTATGTATCAATACATACATGTATCCAACTCATATAATTAGTTTCAATGAATTAATAGCATTATGTTCTAAATATCTACCCAAAGTATATTCAAAAGACCACTGATTAGTTATAAAGATTTCAGAACTCTTCTTTTTCATTACAGTTAATTTCCATTCTGATGGCACCCAAATAACTCTTCAAAAATGGAGGATAAAAGATAGACAGGAAATGAAACTTTGTGCCTACAACCAAATATACAGACCTCTCAGAGCTTTGAACAACCTGTCTTCAGTTCTGGTTCAAGTTCCACCACTAATTAACCATGGAATCTTGGGAAAGTTAGGTAACCCTTCTGGATGTGGAATACTAATATCTATGTCACCTGGTTGTTGAGGGAGCTGATGGGACAATATACATCAAGTTCAGGGCCCAATACGGGATAACTGTGATCCCCTGGCTCCTAATGAAATGTGCCCTCTCTAGTTACACCAAAGCTTACTTCTATATGGTATGGACCTTTCTCGAGTCCTTAAGGTATGAGGGTAACCTACAAGGTAGCTTAAGAGAAAAAAATGGGCAACACCTCCTGTATGATCTACATAACAGAGAAAATCCTTAGTTCAAGAGCTCAGGAGGGGTGCCCTGTGACTCATTTGGAAAAGCAACTGCCTTCTGCCCGGGTCATGATCCTGGAGTCCCAGGATCGAGTCCTTTATCGGGCTCCCTGTTCAGCTCTCCACCCTCTCATGCACTCTCTCTCTGTCTCTCATTCTCTCTCTCTCAAATAAATAAATAAAATATTTTTTAAAAAACCAAAGAGTTCAAGAGAATTGTGTCTCCTAAGTCTCCTGGCCTACTTAAAAACTAATATGCAAATGATTTTTCCAAAAGACAATAAAAGTAGGCATTTATATTTGAAAACATCATAAAGAGCTAATAGTACTTAGACTGATTTAACGGCACTCATTTCATTAAAGAGTAGAGAAACTCATTGAAAGGGTATGAGTCATAAATTAGAGCATATAATTATAAAAAACCTCCAGGCAAGAATTGCTTTCTTGCCCCTTTATCTCTACTCTAACCATTGAATTTTATAGCTAAATATTATGAAAATGTATCTAGGAAGAAGTAAAAGATGAATTTCATAATTCTTAGTGTAAAAGTAGAGACTGTATTAATTCGTTCAGGGTCTCAGATCTGTTATCTTTTTAGATTGTGTGGAGAGAAGAAAGAGAATGCCAAAAATGTGAATAGCATGGGCAAGAATGGTACCCTGTATCTGCTGATTAATCATTGTGCCCAGATTATCATGGCCATAATGTAATCTAGTGATTTGAGCGTATATTGAGCCTTATTATCTTGTGGGATTATAGGATTTTATATATATATATATATATACATTCCCAGCCAATAACCATCATGATGGTTTTTGGCTGGGAATGATGAGGTTTCAGAATTAGAAGTGGCCATAGAAGCTAAGAGATCTAGTAGTGTCCTTCATCTGACAGGTCAAATTCAAAGTCACATGGAAACACCGAAACTATGACCAGGACCAGGACAGAGATAGCCAGATGTCTGATCCCATGTCCATTTCAATCTTCAGAAAACATCTTCTAAAAAAAAGCCTAAAAAGTGGAAAGAACACTACATGGAACAGGAATCAGAAGATATACTACATACTAATGCTGTGACTTGGGACCAATTACTTGATTGTACTCAGTCTCATTACCCATAATTATAGCAATTTAAAGAAGTACTTCATAGCATTCTTATTAGGATTTGATGAGATAACAGATGTAAAATTGTCTCTAAACAATTCAAGTCACAAACCAGTAGTCTCATGGTGTTTGTTTAGCCTGGAGAGTTTCTGTAAGTATTTAAAAATAACTTAAAATTCGGGGCGCCTGGGTGGCTCAGTGGATTAAGCCACTGCCTTCGGCTCAGGTCATGATCTCAGGGTCCTGGGATCGAGCCCCACGTTGGGCTCTCTGCTCCACAGGGAGCCTGCTTTCCTCCTCTCTCTCTGCCTGCCTCTCTGCCTACTTGCGATCTCTCTCTCTGTCAAATAAATAAAATAAAATCTTTTTAAAAAATAACTTAAAATTATAAATACCTGGAGATTTTACATAAAAATCGAGGGTTTTACTTTTTCTTTAGCAGGAAGAAAGTCTGACAGTATGGGTTTTACATATCTCTGTAGCTACACCAGCAAGACACAAGAAGCAGCCGTCACCACACAGGCATATATGCTGTTTGCCACAGTTTCCACCCAGCTCCTGGTCATGCCTGGCTCTGCATGCCTGGCTCTCGTCAGCATGTAAGATACCCATTCTTCGTTTGAGGCTTAATTCAATGATCACATTTTGTCATGATTTAGTCAGAGGATCTTTCTGCTTCACATAGACTGATACACACACTCTATGGAATCAAGCAGAATAAAATAAGCATGAAATGGATCTAAAATCACATGGCTAGGACTATTTGTGAAAAAATAAACTATTCTCGAGACATAATTCCTAATCGTAATGCTCCAGCTATATTTCTTTTAGACCTATTATAATCTATTTATAAGGAGAATGAGACATTGGCATAAACTTCTTTTCTCCTTGCAAATTTGCAAATTAAACACTACTTCTTGCATAGTGAGAAGAGTTTGCTCAGAAACACCCAGAGAACTGGGGTGTTAGAATGTCTTAAGCTACATGGCTCCATCTCCTGGTTTCAAAGAGTTCAGACACAAACATGAAACTCACCAGAAGGAAGTGTAAAAAGTGGAAAGAAAAATTGCTGTCTTCTCTGTCCTGCAAATTCATTCCTTTTTCTCTTGCTGCTTAAACTTAGTATTTGAAAACCCTCTTCCTGAAAAATAGATGACACGAATTTTTACAATTAAAAAAAAAACAATGTTTTTCTTAATTCTGGGATGCGATAGTCACAATTGATTAGCCACATCACAAAATAAATTCTTCATTTTAAAGTCTGAGGAGTTTTCCTCCCCCGCTTTTATTAAGATATGATTAACATATTGCATCGGACAAGTTTGAGGCATACAATGTGAGGACTGGATACACATAGATTGTGAAATGATTGCCAGTAATTCAGTTTTAGCACTTCCATCAAAAGCAATCTAACACTTCCTTCCAATATACTCCCCCAATGTGATTCTGTGGATTAGAATTCACTTTAGAATGGATGTTTTAATATTTCTGGGCATGTGTGGTAGACATTACTAACTTTTTAGCAACCTAGCATACCTCTCTCCTTTGGTCTTACAAGAGAATTAGACTTCCTTGACACCATGGCAATATGACTTGCTTTGGCCAATGAATTTGAACAAAGTGGTTTATGTCATTATATGTGGAAGTATGTCATTGCTGATGCTCGGTACTTTATTTCTTCCCTTGCCCTGGCAGAGTGGAAGCCCCCAGTAACCCAGGGGTCTAAATGACTAATGACTAAATGACTTCCACTGATCCTCATCAGACATGTAGCGGGGCAAAATAAATGTACTTCCATGATTTTAAGTCATTGAGTTATTGGAGAATGTTTGTTAATACTGCATAGCATGATTTATCCGAACTGATGTAGGTATGTGAGAGACCACTTTATTTAGATACCTATTTTTTTTGCATAATAACCAATTTAAAGATCTGAGGATGCAGAGTATATATTTTTCCTTTGTTTCTTATGTGTTGATATCAGACAATCTCAACAATGATAGGTACACTGTGATAGAAGAAAGTACCCATCTTGACATGCATGTGAGCAAGTGTCAACATTGTTCTTTTTTTCTTTTTTATTCAAATTTAATTTAGTTAATATAAACTGTATTATTAGCTTCAGGGGTAGAATTTAGTGACGCATCAGTTACATACAACACCCAGTGCTCATTACAATCAAGTGCACTTCTTCATGTCCATCAGCCAATTACCCCATCCCTCCACCCACCTCCCCTCCAGCAACCGTCAGTTTGTTTTCTATAGGTTAAAGTCTCTTACAGTTTGCCTCCCTCTGTGTTCATCTTATTTTATTTTCCTTCCCTTCCCCAACGTTTTTCTGTTTTTTCCTTAAATTCCACATATGAGTGAAATCATCTGATATTTGTCTTTCTCTGACTGACTTATTTTGCTTAGCTTAATACCTTCTACTTCCATCTACATCATTGCAAATGACAAGATTTCATTCTTTTCGATGGCTGAATAATAGTTTATTGTGTATATATATGAATACATTTATATATGTATAAATTATATATATATAATTTTTATATTTAATGTGTTATACATATTTATATATGAATCATAATATATGGTTATATATTATAATTTATACATATATATGTATCTTAAGTTGATGAAAAGAAGAAACCTATAGAAAATGCCTTTATTCTTTCAAGAAGTACTTCAGTGGTGCCTGGCTAGCTTAGTCAGTAGAGCATTCAACTCTTGATCCCCAGGTCATGAGTTTAAGCCCCCTGTTGGGTGTGTAGCCTACTTAAAAAAAAAGGTATTTCAATTATAGTATACTTGATATCTTTGGAGGTAACTAATTTTTTGTAGAAAAGACTAAAATACCATGCAATATGACTAACATGCCAATGGATATTCACGGGTTAGTTTGACAAACTATAGGAGGGTGCCCATGGACCTACCTATGTGCATACTCACACGGTATATATTTTTCTCATTGTCCACATTTGCATTTTGATAGAAACTCCCACATTGCCCTACTGAGTAGGCAAAATATTCATCAAATTCTATTCTAAGGAACCAACAAGGAAATAGATAAATCATTACATTCAAATAGGTGAAATGACATTCTATAAAATTAATGTAACTAAATTAAAAAGCTTAGATTCTACTTTTCCTTCTAGAACTTTTAGATACAATTCTCTTTTTTTAACATTTTATTTTTAAGTAATCTCTACAACCAACATGGGGCTCCAAACTATAACCCCAGATCAAGAGTCACACACTCTTCTGACTGAGCCAGCCAGGTGCCCCTTGGATGCAATTTTCTGGAGTCTAACTCAACATAGTAGTCCATTTAATACATTTAATACATTTAACACATTCCCTAAAAGTTCCTTAAAAGCATTTTTTAAGCTATAAAATTACTATGGCTGCATTTCTTTAATAATATATAAAAATATAGATAAGATGATAAAGTACTATAACATTCCACCACACCTAATATATTTCTTCCGTGTGTGTGTCACAGTTTTGTGTTTGCATTTTTCCACTTAATGTTTTACCCTGGGTATCTCTCAATGGCATCAGTATTATCCAAAACCATGTTTTCATCTACATGTAATAATAATTATAATAATAAGTACAAGCTCTTGAGCTCTGGCACTGGAGAATTCTAAGTGTTGCACAAATCACTTGAGATATATTGTCAGTTAATCCTTTTGAGGTACGGATTTTTGCATCCCTCTTTCAGATCAGCACCAGTCAAGTAACTTGCTCAAGGACACGGTGCTTTTAAGAACTGAGGTTCAAACCAGGTGTGTGTCCTCCAAGGCTGGTGATTTTAACAGTAAAAACCTCTGTATATAGATTTTATGTGTATTTTAAAATATATTCTTAGGATAGATTGGTTGAAGTAGAACTAACAAATCAGGAAATTTGAACATGTATTCGATTCTTGATATATATTGCCAAATTGACCTTCAAAGAGATTATACCAATTTATTGTGCCATCAGCAATGAAAGAAATTTCCCATTTCACTTCACCAAGAATAGCTTTTTCAAAAATCTTTAATATTTTTCTGTTGTACCTTAAGATTTTCTTATTTTTTTCATTTTTTCATTTTTTCATATGACTACCGATGTATACATGTATTCCCATGAACTTTGGCTGTCTGTATCTCCTCTTTTTCAAATACGCTCTTCACTTCTTTGCCTATTTTTCTATTAATGAATGAATCTTCTAATAATTTGTAAGAATTTTTTTATATTAAGGATATTAAACTTTGTCAGTCACGTATGTTACAAATACTACCCCAGTTTGTTTGCCTTTTAATTTTGAAATTTTATTATGTAGTAAAAAAAAAATCTAACAATAATTTAATTTCACCTTAGCTTTTTCTTTTTGTTTTTAGGCTTGGAAAATAATTTCTACTTTTATATTTATAGCTTCTTAATTTTACTCCATTTACTTCCTAAACTTACCACATTACTTCATTTTCCAAGTGACAATACTGTATCCAGTGTTTTGTTCATTAAATGGTCTCACCTTTCACACCACCTTGAAATGCCACATTTATCTCAGTATCAATTCCTACCTGTATTAGTCTCTATTCTACATCTTATTGTTCTGTCACTAGCCTACATTAATTGCTGACGTTTGATCATCTGCTTTAACAATTAGTAGTGAAAATTTCCACACAGAATTTTTCTTTCTCAAATGTTCTAGGACATTTTCATCCATTCATTCTTCCAGGTGATTTTAGAACTGAGTTTCAAACCTCAGAAGAGAAGTCTATTGAGATTTGTATTCAAATTATTTGAAATAAAGAAATTACTTTGCAGAGAATTACACTTTCAAAATAGTTGCTCATTTGAGCATCCTTTCTAGTATTAATCCCTAGATCATCTTACTCGGATTCAGAACTATTTTTATTAATTTACATTGATTTTTTAATTAAATTTTAATGGAGCCTAATTTGAAACTTTCTAGGGTCTATTCCACACTTTTGTCTCTAGCCATAATAAATGTGGTCATTACAAAGTACTTCCCATTATGGCTATGAAAATAATAAATAATGATAATTTGGTTTTGTCTTTATTTTCATTTAATACCCAGGTTGGCTTCCATATCCTATATCTAACATTAACATACAGAAACATCATGCTTTTTTGGTGACACAGAATCTAATATATAAATGATATATATCAAGTAGCTGAAAATCTAAAGTCAAGTCAATAAGCATTTCTCAGTTTGGGGAATTTTGAGAGGAACTAATGACCTTTTATTTTCTTTATACATATGAAACTGGTGTCTTTTCTTTATAATACTTAAAAATATCCCCTAATTACTGTGATGTCCTATCTCATAGTCTTACAAACATACCTATAATTATACGACTTTCCCATCAAGTAACCTTAAACATATTTGCCTTGTCCCGAGTCTGAGAAGCCTAAAAAGATTAGTAATCCGGAATGGGATGTATAGCAGACACAACCTCCCTGAGGAGTAGCTGCTATTGCCAAATCCATAAAAAGATCTCCCCCCCCCCCAAAAAAAGATCTTCCCAAGAATCGGGGTCCATAAAAGCCCGAGAGTGAATAAGTTGTCTACTTCCCGCATATTTCAAATCCCCAAGCATCTTTGTGGGTATATGAGTTTAGAGTTGAATAAACTCGTTAAGCTACAGTTTCTAAAATGCCGTCAAGTTTTATTTTTTATTTTTTAAGATATTTATTTGACACAAGTAGGCAAAGAGGCAGGCAGAGAGAGGGAAGCAGGCTCCCTGCTGAGCCCAATGCGGGGCTCCATCACAGGACCCTGAGACCATGACCTGAGCGGAAGGCAGAGGCTTAACCCACTGAGCCACGCAGGTGCCCCTGCCTTCAAGTTTTAGACCACCGTTGTATATCTCTGGCGGAAACGGAATGATCTAGTAGTAAGGCAGGACTTCTATGGAGTTTCCTGCCTTAATATATACTAAAAAGGAAGTTCGGCAGTGAATGAATTTGAGCACACCAGAGTTGAAATTTAAAAGGCCTCCTTTGAGGGGCATCTGGGTGGCTGAGTAGGTTAAGTGGCCGACTGTCAATTTCAGCTCAGGTCACCATCTCAAGACCCTGAGATCAAGGCCGGTGTTGGGCTACATGCTCACCGCTAAGTGGGCTTGAGGATTTCTCTCCCTCTGCCCCTCCCCCTCACTCGTGCGCGTTCTCACTCTCTCTCTCAAATAAAAATAAACAAAATCTTTTTTTTAAAAAAAAGTATCAATACAAGAAGTAATCAGCATTGACAACTTCAGCCTAGAAAAGAATCAAATGGGCTTTTACTTTTCTGTGTACTGGTATTTCATGTTTGGTTGCAATAATATGGATGTTTTTGTCTTAAATGTTCTCTCTTTAATACTGTATTTTTGCTTTTGGGAAATTTTCTTAATTTCTGTCAGCTTAAAGGGGAAAGTTTGGTGCCAGTTCGAGAGTAAATGTTTATACTTAGCTATATATTTTATTGGGTTTTGGTTTTTTGGTTTGCTTGTGACTAGACTGATTTTTTTTTTTAATAGGTAAATTGCCTTTCCTTTCTTGAAGCTCTTGAGATTTTCTCTTTGGCTTTGGCTTCCAGACATTTCACCATATGGCTTCTAGGCATGGATGTGTTGTTTCCCTATCCCTACTTTCGGCCCAATATGCAGAGGATCCCTCCCATCTGAAGACCAGAGTCATTATTTGATTTCTTCAATTATTTGTTCACTTTCTCCACACCGTTCTTTCTTATCATCTCCTCATATAAGGGTAAGGTCTCTGCATCTATCCTCCAGGATACTCCTTTGCCTTGGCTTTTTGCATTCAGCTCTGGATGCAGCCTTCTGAACCATCACTCGGTTTACAAATTCAGTCTTCAGTGGTCTACTCTCTTTAGCTAGTCTATTCTTTTCTCTTCTTTTTATCAAAAAGCTTGTAATTAAGTTTCTTCTTTCTCATAGTAGCCTTTTGTGGCAGACAAAATATGTTTCAAATCTTTAAAGATGCTTATTTTATTTATGTTAGGGTTTTGTTTTTTTTAACCTTGTTAACTGTTTCCTATGGGCATTTTTTTGTTGTTGTTTATTGAGTCTGCGCCTCTCTTAACTATTATATTTAAATTGCCTATTCACATTTGTGTATTTGTAGATAGACATTTAAATGGTATAATATGGCTCAAGCACTTTTTCTGGAATCTTTGGAATCAAAATTCCCACTTTAGAGAAATTTACTAGTGGACTTTGACCCGAGGATAGAGGGTAAATACAACTGTTCCTCATTCTTCAGTTAAGATACTGAATGCCTGTGGCCCAGAGCTTTGTACACACTCAGTGGAGCTGAATGTATTCTGGGTTTCACCTGGGAAAAATTCACATTTTATTTTCATTCATAGGATGGGAAAATATATTTCTCATCCATTCTATATCTTCCAGAAATTCATTATTATTGTATTCTATTGACACTCTTTTTTTCTGCTTTTTCAACAGTTGGAATAGTTCTGAATCCAATCAGGCAGAATCATGCTTATGTGGTTGATAAAGTAATAAAAAAAAACCAACATTTATTAAGCACTTCTTATGTGTCCCTCAGTAAGCTAGCTATTTTAGATGGTTTTCTTTTTAATTCTCATGATAATTTAATGAAATAAGTACATTATTATGCCCACTTTATGAAGGAGGAAACAAAGGACCAGAAAGTTTAAGGAAATAGCCTTAGACTACACAATCTAAGTGTCAGATTTGAATTTTTGTTTTTTGTTCACCGCTCTTCAACTATTTCATTATTTGATATCAATTCCAGAGAGCAGACTTTGACAACTTTCCCACCACTCCGAGTAGGATTAGAAAAGCTGTATGATACTAGGCAACATTATTGGGAAACTTAAAGTGGCCTACAGTCCACTAAGTTCAGGGCAGCTGACCTTTGTTTACAAATCTAGGGAAAATATGGGGCACCTGCGTGGTTTAGTTGGTTAAGCATCCAACTTTTGATTTCAGTTCAGGTCATGATCTCAGGGTAATGAGATAGAGGCCCGTGTGGGGCTCTACTCTGCGATGTGCATAAAGCCTTCTTGGGATTCTCTCTCTTCCTCTCTCTCTCTCTGTGCCTCCCTGCCACACTCACACACTCTCTCTCCCTCTCTTCCCAAAAAATAAAAATTAAAAATATAAATAAATGAATAAATCTCGGGAAAAGAAACATCCTAAATGTCCACCAGGATATGAACTTACTCACGTAACACACAGAAAATGTGTAGGGTTTTTTCCAAGACTTGAACTAAAACTGGATAGACTATATTTATAGTTTGAAAAAAATCAAGAATTTCTTTGTAGTGGTTCTTAAGTATCTATGAATTTGCTTATTTGTTTTAAATGGGAGTTCTGAGATAGTCACTTATGCCATACTTGTGATTAAGCCAAAAATGTAGAGGAAATCAACCGTCAGCCTTCTCATGAGAAATTTCAAGGGTATTTTTGGTAATGAGTGGATGTCAGAATTAATATGTTCAAACAAATGCAAACATTAACAAACCTATAATTTTTTCAGTCTCATTTTTCATACATGCATATATTTTGTACTCTTCCTACCACGCATAGTTTTGTATCCTCTATACTCTCATGCATCGTTTTCAAGTGGAAATAGTTATGAATCTGTCTAATTATGTTATCTATTTAGTTATACTACTTACTATAATGATTGCTTGATGTTTTCAATATGGAAATGGTACAATTAGCTATAAACATAGCACCCAAAGATAATCACTTTTAACATTTTTTTTTTAAGATTTTTTTATTTGACAGAGAGAGATCACGAGCAACAGAGTCAGGCAGAGAGAGGGAGGAGGAAGCAGGCTCCCTGCTGAGCAGAGAGCCCGATGCGGGGCTCAATCCCAGGACCCTGCGATCATGACCTGAGCTGAAGGCAGAGGCTTAACCCACTGAGCCACCCAGGTGCCCCTCACTTTTAACATTTATTAAATATTCTTCCAAACGTTCTCCAGTACACGCACGGATGGATGATAGGCAATTAGATGAAGCTTAGGCAAAAATGGCTAGACTTTTTTTAAGCAATAAAGAATAGTACTATACAGTTTTTGCCAATCATTTTTCAGCTTACAGCTTATTTTTAGCATATCTATGGCATAAATAATAATCCACATAGTAGTGGTTGTATACTATTCCATTTTACATTTGTATACTACAATTTAATTAAAATATGCCCCCCTAATAATCACTTAGAATGGTTCTAACTTTACATAATCTTTTTTCTTTTTATTTATTTTCAGCATAACAGTGTTCATTGTTTTTACATAATCTTTAAAAGCACTGCACAGGGGGCCGAGCGGCGGGCGAGAGCGGGCCTCAGGGGCGGCGGCTGCCCGACGCGGCCTGAGGGAGCGCCGGCTGCCCCGCGGGGCTCGCCTAGCCCGCGGCGGGGTCCGTGGCCTGAGCGGCCATGACGGGCGTGGTGCGGACCCTCAGCCGCCGCCTGCTGCCGGCCGAGGCCGGCGGGGCCCGCGAGCGCAGGGCGGGCAGCGGCGGCGAGGCTCGCGCCGCGGAGCGCGAGGCGCGGCGGCGCAGCCGGGACATCGACGCGGGGCTGGCCCGCGAGCGGCGCGCCGTGTGGCGCCTCGTCAAGATCCTGCTGCGGGGCGCGGGCGAGAGCGGCAAGTCCACCTTCCTCAAGCAGATGCGCATCATCCACGGCCGCGAGTTCGACCAGAAGGCGCTGCTCGAGTTCCGCGACACCATCTTCGACAACATCCTCAAGGGCTCACGGGTTCCTGTCGATGCTCGAGGCAAGCTTGGCATTCCATGGCAGTATTCGGAGAATGAGAAGCACGGCGTGTTCCTCCTGGCCTTCGAGAACAAGGCGGGGCTGCCCGAGGAGCCTGCCACCTCCCAGCTGTAGGTCCCGGCGCTCAGCGCCCTCTGGAGGGACTCCGGCATCCGGGAGTCTTTCAGCCGGAGGAGCGAGTTCCAGCTGGTTTTACTTGCCGGTCCAGGCAGAGGCCGAAACAAAAAGGAAAAGAAGAAAGGCCAAGTCTGGTGACAGCTTTGTGAGGGCCCTTTCTCCTTGGTGGTGGGTAGGGTGGGTGCGCAGGGCGGGGACTTCTCCCGCTCTGGAGAGGACACGGCTGTGCCCTTCTGTGTGTTAGTGGATGTCGACTGCCATTCGGACACAAAATTCAATACAACCCCGCAGCTCAGGACAAAGAAAGGAAGATACCCATACCATGTTGGACCTTAGCTTTCGAATAAGTAAGACATAATGAGATGCTAAACCAAGAAGTTTTTCTCATAGGCGCAGTGAATATAAATATTGTCTACTTCTATGACCTTTTTCTAATAAAACAGAATTTTGGATTTAAAAAAAAAAAGCACTGCACAACCTTACATATTTATTGTAGTTTTTTCTGATACATGCTTAGAATAAATGCCTAGCTCAAGGAGGGTGCTCTATTTCAATTAGCTTAAATACTAGAAAAATTATTACAATATAAATTTAAACTCCCAGAAAGAAGATACAGAGGACCTATTTCCCTTCCCACTGTACCAAAACAAATGTCATTATTCTTTTAATCCTTTCCTACTAAATATTATTTCTTTTAAATGACTCTCTTTGTTATGTAATTTCTGGTGAGGTTGAGCATCTCTCAATTTGTGCACTGAATTTATATCTTTTTATATAAAATTCCTTTATTACCCTATTATTACATTCATATATTATTTGTTGGATACCAAAGTTCCTTTTTATTATCAGCCATCTATATGCTGCATATTAAAAAAAATTTTTTTCTCAATCATCTGACTTTTAATTTTTTTATGATTTGTATCTAATAAAAGGTTTTAAGTTTTACCTAGACTATTTCATCAAACTTTTTTTTTACTACTGCCTTTGGTGTCATGTTTGGAAAAATTATCTCCTTTTTTTTCTAACACTTTAAGGGTATCAGTATTAGTTCTTAACTCTTGACTCCCTATAGAATTTGTTTAATCATAATTGTAAGGAAGGGATTCAGGCTTAATTTTATTTTGTTTTCTTTCAAATGGCAAGCCATTTCACTCATTTTTTGGACAAATATTTATGGAACATCTACTATGTGCCAACCAAAATGGGATATGATCATGAATTCGACAAGCATAGTCTTGACCCCCATGGTGCTTATGCAACAGCTTTCTTTGACTTTTTGCCCCACCCTTTCCCATGTGGTATAATTCCCTCTTTCAAATCCACTCCTGCTTGAAAGACCTAAGGATGTTTCCATTTTTCTGACAAAACCATGACTTATACAATACTGTATTTCATAATTTGAGAGGCAGAGTGGGGGTTCGGGGGGCAGGGAAGGAAAAAATGAAACAAGATGGGATCAGGAGGGAGACAAGCCAAAAGAGACTCTTAATCTCATGAAACAAACTCAGGGTTGCTAGGGGGAGAGGAGGAGGGAGAGAGTGGTGGGGTATTGGACATTGGGGAAGGTATGTGATATGGTGAGTGCTGTAAAGTGTGTAAACCTGGTGATTCATAGACCTGTAACCCTGGGGCAAATAATACATTATATGTTAATGAAAATAATTTTTTTAAAAGGGTAAATTAGGGAGTCTGGGTGGCTCAGTCGGTTGAACGTTTGCCTTCAGCTCTGGTCATGATCTCAGGGTCCTGCGATCAGACTCCACCATTGGCAAGAAGTCTGCTGGAGGATTTCTCTCCCTCTTCTTCTGTCCCTCTCCCTGCTCATGCACTCATGCTCTCTCTCAAATAATTAAATCTTTTAAAAAAAAATGTAACTCTCATTTAAACTCTAGTATCTTTAAGGGAAAGTCCTTTTTTATATTTTCTATTTTCCTTAATGCCTAACATGGTGTACACACTGAATGACTAGCAGATAACTGCTAACTGATAAGCCTCCAACAAAGACCATTTAAACATGCTCTTTCATTGTCTAGTTTAGTGAACCCTCTGTCTTCTCTGTTACTTACACTTGAGCATCTGAAAATAGGAAAAATATGCATCTGGGCAACTCATTACTTAACACAAATCTTATATGGCTTCTCAAATTTATCAGAGGCCTTACTGTATTTTTCACATATGTTTGCTCTCTGACTCTCCTCACATCACTAAGCTTTCTGCCTTTCTCCTTATTCTCAACTAATAACTTTGCCTCTACTCTATATTGTTATGGCAACTCCGTCTTACAACCACCAACTCTACAAACTTAACCTGAAACCAAGCTCACCTTCTCCATCTTTCTACCCATTACATCCAATAAGGATTAGTCCTTATATTTTGTAGGACCCATCACCTGTCTCCTTTTTAAGGATGCTAAACCTTGCATCCATCTCCTTTCTATCTCTCATGCATAGTCTTTTCTCTCTCTCTAGTGGACATATGTTCATCCCTTCAACATACACATATGTTTTAAAACCTTCATTATTCATTTTTGATGGGTTGTTGGCTTTCTTAGTCATTTATAGAAGTAGTTTATATTTTATGGACAGTCATTTTTCTCAGAAATGTTACAGATACATTCTCTGTTATTAAGACTTTGACATAAATTTTCAAAAATTTTAAATAACCAGAGTTTTTATTTATTTCCTTTGTTGTTTCAGGGATTTGTGCATTGCCTAGTAGAAACGTTTCCTAATCCAAAATTTTCTAAATATTTTTCTGTTTTCTTAAGTATTTTTTTTTAGTTTTATTATATACACACTGTCTAGAATTCATCATTGTATACGATATGTTAAAGTTTACTTTTGCATTTCGTTTCAGATCTATAACTAAGTGTTTTAATGCTATTTGCTAAATAGTTCACCACTATGTGCCAACTTTACCACAAACCTAATCTCCATATAAGTACATGTTTCTGTAACCTCTCATTTTTTTCTCAATTCATCTTTGTCTATACGTAGACAAATTTCTGGCCTTGTGGTACATTTTAACATCTAATAGGGTCAGTTCCTCCTCATTCTTTCTCATTTTTCAGAATTTTCGTGACAGTCCTTGAACATATAAGGATGACCTTTTTAAATTCCATTTTAAAATCCTATCAAGTTTTAACTGTGGTTGCACTGAATACAGTTTTGAAAAGACTTGACATTTATAGTAGTGAGTCTCCCCATCCAGAAACATAAATTCATTACAGCTCCACATTCAGGTAGACATTTATGTCCTTTAACAAAGTTTTTACAGATTATAGGAAGAAGATGTGGAGGAACAAGTTTTCATAGTACTTTTAGCTTTGCTGCCATTATTCATTAATTTAAATTACTCAAATTTGGGGTGTCTGGGTGGTTCAGTGGGTTAAGCCTCTGCCTTCTCAGGGTCCTGGGATCAAGCTCCACATCTGACTCTCTCCTCAGCAGGGATCCTGCTTCCCCCTTTCTCTCTGCCTGCCTCTCTGCCTACTTGTGATCTCTCTCTCTGTCAAACAAATAAATAAAATATTTTTTTAAATAAATAAATAAATTACTCAAATTTAATCCAGAGTTAGGTTGCAATGTAATTTCCAAAATAATGAAAAATTGCTAAGAAACCCATCATTCGGAAGAGCATATTCCTGAGCAGAGAATAAAACTAGGAGAATAACCTTGTCTTTCAGGCAGCAGTCCCTCTTCGGGGCACCTAAACCGGCTCCCCTCTGGAGGGTCAGGATTCAGCTGGATATTCTTCCTTTGCATACTTTGCTCTTGCCACCTGTTCCCAGGCTTTCTTTGAGCCGTTTCCAGTTTTTGAAGGGGACTAATTTTAAATTTTGTTTATTCCAAATTCATTATTCTGGGCCAGCAATTTAGCATTTGCAAAAGTATGACTCACCTTAATTAACACTCATTAAATCCATCCTTTAGATTTTTAATTTAGCTGAACACAAGAGTTTCATTAACAAGGAGAGATGGAAAGGGTAGTCCAGCAAAGAGGAGGATATTCTGGTAGTCATTTTGATAGATTATTTGCACATGGTTCTCTGGCTCTACTCTGTACTACTATTTTTTAGCAACTTGAGAGTGAGAAGCAAAGAATCAATTTCTACACACGAGTCAGATTTTCAGCAATAGCAAGTTGTAAATATCAATGATGACAACGACAAAAGGCATTTATTGAATACTTAATTCTAGATGCTGTTCTAAGGATTGTTAAGTTAATAACTTACTATAACCACATAGAGAGATTTTACTAGGCCCATTTTTACAAAGACATTGAAATTCATGGAGTTTAAGTAAACTCTAGAAAATGTCAGGGTCAGAGGGCAAAATCAGGTGGGCTGGGCTCTATAGCTACAGGCTGTTTCTCTGCTACCCCACAACCTGCCCATTACCATTAAGTGATTTACCTATTGTATTAGTTATGTATGGCTGTTGTAATAAATTACTACAAAGTACATGACTTAAAACAACAGAAATTTAGGGGTGCCTGGGTGCTCAGTGGGTTAAGCCTCTGCCTTCAGCTCAGGTCATGATCTCAGGGTCCTGGGATGGAGCCCCACAAGGGGCTCTCTGCTCAGCGGGGAGCCTGCTTCCCCCCCCTCCCGCCCCTTTCTCTCTGCCTACTTGTGATCTCTGTCTGTCAAATAAATAACTAAAATCTTTAAAAATTTTAAGAAAAAAACAGAAATTTATTCTTTTATATTTCTGGTGATTGAAAGCCCAAAATCAGAATCAAGGTGTCAGTAGGGCAGCGCACCCTCTGGACATTCTGGGCAAGAATGCATTCCTTGACTAGAGGGTATCATGCTTAGTGAAATAAGTCAATCGGAGAAAGACAACTATCATATGATCTCCCTGATGTGAGGATGTGGAGATGCAACATGGGGGGTTAGGGGGATAGGAGAAGAATAAATGAAACGAGATGGGATTGGTAGGGAGACAAACCATAAGTGACTCTTAATCTCACAAAACAAACCTAGGGTTGCTGAGGGGAGGGGGTTGGGAGAGGGGGAGTGGGGTTATGGACATTGGGGAGGGTATGTGCTATGGTGAGTGCTGTGAAGTGTGTAAACCTGGCGATTCACAGACCTGTACCTCTGGGGATAAAAATACATTATATGTTTATAAAAAAAATAAGAAATAAATAAAAAATTAAAAAAAAAGAAGAATGCATTCCTTGCCTTCCCCCCTCATTACCTTCCAGCTTCTGGTGGCTAGGGACATTCCTTGATTTGTGGCCACATCACTCCAACTCTGTCTCTTTCTTCACATTGTCTTCTCCCCAATATGAGGTGTGTGTGTCTGTGTATATGTGTGTGTGTGTGTGTGTGTGTGTGTGTGTGTGTGTGTGTGTGTGTTCAGATCTCCCTTTTCCTCTCTTTTATTAGAGATACATGTGGTCGCATTTAGGGCCCAAATGGATAATCCAGGATAATGTTCCCATCTCAAAATCATTAACTTAATCACATCTGCAAAGACCCTTCCTCAGAATAAGGTCACATTTACACATTCTAATGAGTAGGACCTGATATCTTTGGGCGATATTATTCAACCTACTATACCTACTTATGTTCCACTCAAGAAAAAGACAAGAATAAAGGTAAAAGCAAATCTTTAAGTTGCTCCCATTTTAAATATGAAGAGAAGAACCGCAGTCCACCAAAATGTGACACAGGAGAATTTTACAGTCACCAAAAACTCCTAGATGTCAAATACAGGTTTTTCCCACTAATACTAATAAGTCCCGGTATTTAGCTTAGTATCTTGCATTATAGTAGGTACTTAAGAAATATTTGTTGAATTAAAATTTGGTAAAACCTATGGAAATTTATCATTAGCTAGTTATACTACTTATTTTTTATTGTTTTCAAATTTTAATTCCAATATGGTAAACATACAGTGTTGTATTAGCTTCAGGTGTACAATATAGTGATGCAATGATTCTGTTATTCAGTGCTCATCATGATAAGTGTACTCTTAATCCCTTTCACCTATTTCCCCCATTCCCCACGCACCACCCCTCTGGTAACCAAGTTTGTTCTCTATAGGTAAAAATCTGTTTCTTGGTTTGCCTCCCCCCTTTTTTTCCACTTTATTCATTTGTTTTATTTCTTAAATTCCACCTATGAGTGAATTTGTCTCTCTCTGGCATTTCACGTAGCATTATACTCTCTACCTCCATTGATGTTGTTTAGTCGCACGACCTATTAATGGAAAACATTATTTTTTTATTTTTTTAAAGACTTTGTTTATTTAAGACACACACACACAAACACACACACACACACACGGAGAACAAGCAGGGGGAGTAGCAGGCAGAGGGAGAGGCGGAAGCAGGCTCCCACTGAGCTGGGAGCCCAACATGGAGCTCATCCCAGAACCCTGGGATCATGACCTGAACCAAAAGCAGCTGCAACTGAGCCACCCAGGCACCTCCAAAACATTAATTTTTTTTCAAAAGAAAAATAATTCTAAGAAATAGGTTAACTAGCTACTAACAAAGGACTAGAAATTTAATGACAAAAATTATAAGCATTGTTAAGACATCCTCAACAAGAAAAAAAATTATTTGTTTTTAATAAATTATTTTTTAATGTTTGAAGAATAAAAGGCAATAGAATTTTTCTTCTGCAGTCAACACTCAGTAGAGAAACCTCTATATGTCTAAGTTAAAAGAGTGTCTTTAAACACTTTATTATTTGTTTACATTGATGTATATAATACCATAGTCATGTGCAAATAAAATACAAAGCCAAATAAATGCGAACGTATCTGACAAGTATATAGATTAGATTATAAGGGCTGCTAACAATAAGAAATTATTTGTTCTCCTTTATTTGTCATTAGTGATCTCTAAGAAAAATTTAAAAGCATATTAATTATAAAAACAATAACAAAGCGTCACAAAGAAACTGGTAGGTGTTGGGCATGTCTACCATGTGGTTGACCAAGCTCATCATATCGTACATATTAAATGTGTAGTTTTATGTATATCAATTGTACCTCAATAAAGTTGTTAAAAATTTTTCTAAAAAAATTTTTTAAGATTTATTTATTTATTTGACAGAGAGAGACCGCGAGAGAGGGAACACAAGCACAGGGAGTGGGAGAGGGAGAAGCAGGCTCCCTGCTCTGCGGGTCATGATCCTAGGGACCTGCTCAATCCCAGGTCCCTAGGATCATGACCCAGCCAGAGGCAGACACTTAGTGACTGAGCCACCCAGGTGCCCCTAAAATAATTTTTAAAAGCATATTAATTACATTGACAGGACAGTCTATCTTGGGAGATGATGCTTTGTATTAATTAAAGCAAAAGGTAACACCATTATTTTGTCCTAAGAAAACAATAAATATGCTTGGTAATTCAATTAAAGAATATATGTTAATATATAATCTCTATTAACCTGGGAGCAAGATAATAGTAGCTAAGTAATGTAAAACTTTTAAAAATCATGTTTTCTTAGGGAGAAGGTGCTCGGTTATGGACATTGGGGAAGGTATGTGCTATGGTAAGTACTGTGAAGTGTATAAACCTGGCGATTCACAGACCTGTACCCCTGGGGCTAATAACACATTATATGTTAATTAAAAATTTAAAAAAAATTTAAACATCATGTTTTCCATTGTGATGTTGCTTTGAAGACATGAACTTTTTGTACCTTAGTATGATGCAATAAGAAAAAGAACTACCTACTCTAATTGATTCTGATGAAGTTTCACAGGAATATTAAACTAAGGCTTGGAAAAATAAGGGGAGACAAAGCCCCGGAAAAAAAAATAGCAATTCACAGGCAAGCCTGATCTGAACTTTATCTCCACTACACATTCATAGCTATAAGCAAAATTGTCCATGCACTGACTGGTAACTGTAGGAGATCTAGAAGTTAGAATCCCATTCAGAATGGATTCAGATAATAAGGGTATCTAACTAGCTCCGGCTGTGAATATTAAACTGCGCTCACTGTCTGAACGTTAGAGAGTGGCAATACATGTTAACTGTTGTGGTAAAGATGTTTTGACTCCTTGTTCCTCCTCATTCCCAGAAACTGGATTTTCTTGAGAGAGTTCTGCTCCACCAGCGGTCTTGCTGGGTAGCTTCTGACTTTGGATAAGTCTGTCATTCTTTTGGGGTTTGAATGAGAGTTCCAGTAATTTAACAGTGGACTAAACAAGCATTTTTAAGGTATCTTCAGTAAATAATTCAATGAATTCTTTCCAGCTGTAATATCCTTAAATATATACCCAAGGGGGAGCATGAATCATTACCATAACAGTGGGAGACAAATAAGTTACTAGATTATACTTTGATTTTAAAAGACATGGAATTCAGGATATTAAGAAAATGATGATGGAACAAAGTGATGGAGAGATCACTCTTACTTAGTGTCATTTAGAAACATTAAAAGGTAGCCTATAATCATGGGTAGATTTTTGAAGGAAGAAGACATAACAAGTTGAGAGGAATAGTGTAAGCTGAGAACAGAGACTCATAATTTGGGATGTTTGGATTTTTTTTTAATTTTTTTAAGTTTTATTATAGAAACAATACCGTATACAGTATCTGCTCTCTTCATAAATGTTTAAGTGCACAATACATTAATGTTGGTTACAAGTACAATGTTGTTCAACAGATCTCTAGGGCTCATTTATTTTGTTTAACTAAAACTTTTTGCTCATTGATGAACAATTTCCATTTCCCCATTTCCCCAGCCCCTAGAACAACCATTCCATTCTTTGATTCCATAAATTTGACTACTTCAGAGACCCTGTATAAGTCAAATCATGTATATTTGTCTTTCATGACTGGCTCGTTTTATTTAGCAAATGTCCTCAGGATGCATCCAGGTTGTCACATATTATAAAATTTCCTTCTTTTTTAAGTTGAAATAGTATTCCATTGTATGTATATACCACATTTTCTTTATCCATCCATCTGTCAATGGACTTTCAGGTTGTTTCCACATATTGGCTATTGTGAATAATGCTGCGGTGAACATGGGAGTGTTAATATCTCTTCAAGACGTTGATTTCGGGGCACCTGGGTGGCTCAGTGGGTTAAGCCGCTGCCTTCGGCTCGGGTCATGATCTCAGGGTCCTGGGATCGAGCCCCACATTGGGTTCTCTACTCAGCAGGGAGCCTGCATTCCCCTCTCTCTCTGCCTGCCTCTCTACTTGTGATCTCTCTCTCTCTCTCTCTGTCAAATAAATAAATAAAACCTTAAAAAAAAAAAAAAAAAAAGACGTTGATTTCAATTCTTTAAATACCCAGAAGCGGGATTACGGGGTTGTACGATAGTTCTCTTTTTTAATTTTCTGAGGAAATTCCTTCCTGTTTTCCATATTGGCTGCACCATTTATACTTCCACCAACAATGTGCAAGGGCTCCCTTTTCTCCGTGTCCTTACCAACACTTATTGTCTTCTTTTTTAAATAATAACCATCCTGACAGATAATCTTATTGTGGTTTTGATTTCAGTTTCTCTAATGATTAGTGACAGGAAGCATGTTTTTCATATACCTATTGACTATATGTTTTCTTTGAAGAAATATCTATTCAAGTTTTTAGCCTCGTTCTTAATCAGGTTGTGAGAGAGGGTTGTTATTGAGTTGTAGGGGTTTCTTATATATATTTTGGAGATTAATACTGTATCATATACATGGTTTATAAATATTTTCTCCCTTTCCATAGGTTGGCCTTTTCACTCTGTTGATTATTCCTTTGCTGTGTAGAAACATTTCAGTCTGTTGTAGTCCCACTGTGTTGATTTTATGCTTTTGTAGCCTGTGCTTTTGGTATCATATCTGTGTAATCATTACCAAGAGCAACATCATGAACTTTTTCCTCTGTATTTTTTTCCAGGAACTTTGTATGTTCCAGGTCTTATGTTTAAGTGTTAAATCCATTCCAAGTTGATTTTTATGTTGTGATATATGATAAGGGTCTCATTTCATTCTTTGCATATGGATATCCACACTTTTAATCAAGGCAGTTTTATATGCTCCAACAAAAATATTTGTTTGAGAAAGTTTTAGAAAAGATAACACCTCCAAAAAAGAATGATTAAATGTTTATCAGGGCACCTAGCTGGCTCAATCGGTAGAGCATGTGACTCTTGGTCTTGGGGTCCTGAGGTCAAGCCCCCATGTTGGACATGGAGCCCACCAAAAAAATAATTAATTAAATGAATAAAATGTCTTTTCTAATATATATATATGGATTTACAGAATTCTCTCCAAGTAAGTACTGATCTACACAATAAGCAATAGCTTTGCCCTCACCTAAAAAACCAGACCAGTATATCCTAAACTTGAGAATTCTTTGAACTTGAGAATACATTCACTGACTCCAATGAGGAGAAGAGTCTATAATTCTACTAAAATTTAAACATCACTCCTGGCTCCATCAGAAGAGCACACAACCCTGATCTCAGAGTTATGAGTTCGAGCTTCATGTTGGGTGTGGAGGTCACTTAAAAATAAAATCTGTAAATAAATAAATAAGCAACATCACTTAAGATGACCCCACCATCAACAAAAAAACCAAACATGAAAAGTGAAATTGCCACATTTTGTTATAATAAAATCTGTAAATAAATAAGTAAACAACATCACTTAAGATGACCTCACCATCAACAAAAAAAACCAAACATGAAAAGTGAAACTGCCACATTTTGTTATAAGGTAGACATGCAAACAACTCCAAATATACTTATATTTTTTGAAGATTTTCATCAAAAGAAAATATAAAACTTAACAATTCTTGTAGAAAATATACCTGAGGATCACAGTGGTCGGGGGTTCTAGTTTGAGAATTACTATAGCAGGCCATGCCAGGAAAGAGCTAATCTTAAAATATTTTCTTAGATCCATAAGTGACACTCTTGCAACATAACCAAAGCCAATATGTGAAGAATACTTGAAATAGACTTTGTGGGAATGGCTGCAAGTGCCAGCAGTATGGAGATGTTGATGTTGAGTGCTAAGTGCTGATTTACCATGGAAATATGAAAGCACACACTCACTGATTTGTTACTCCTTAACATTTATTTTTAAAAAGACATTTCACAAAGATATTAATAACTCTATTTGGGCTCTGTCCATTCCAGACTAAAACAAATATGAAAACTATTGGTACATGTAAAAAAATAATGCCTAATGGAGCAGGATTTTTAAAGCAGGTTTCCCAAGGGTACCATAATGCAGAATGGAACTGAAGTCCAAGTAGTTGTCTTCAAGTTTTGTATATAAACTTAGTGAAACTGGGTATTACTTGTCCCCAAATCTTGAACTGCATTATCTTTTTTGTTGTTGAATTTTTATAAATTAGAGAACAAGAAAACGACAAGGAAATTATATATTAAAATTGAGTATCTACCAGTGGAATTGCAAATATATATGATGAGATAAGGAGACTGTTAACTTGCCCTTCAGAGCATTTTGTAATATTAAGTCAACTGTTTATTAAAAACACGTGTATATTCGGGGTGCCTGGGTGGCTCAGTTGGTTAAGTGTCTGCCTTTGGCTCAGGTCATGGTCCCGGGGTCCTAGGATCATGCCCCACTTTGGGATCCCTCTTCAGTGGGGAGTCTGTTTATCCCTCTCCTTCTGCCCCTCCACACTTCCCACCCCGCTCATGCTCTCTCTCAAATAAATAAAAAAAATATTTTTTAAAAAAACACATGTATATTAAAATGATTGAAGTGTTAAACTGCACATGGTTGCAAATAACTATGGAAGTCTCCCTCAAGAGATTGAAAGAAAAATTACAGGAATTGTGTCAAAACATCTGATAATAGGGATGCCTGGGTGACTCAGTTGATTAAGAATCTGCCTTCCACTCAGGTCATGATCTCCAGGTCCTGAGACTGAGCCCCGAATTGGGCTTCCTTCTCAGCAGGGAATCTGTTTCTCTCTCTCACTCTCCCTCTGCCCCTCACCATTGCTTGTTCTCTTTCTCTCTCTCTCTCTCTCAAATAAATAAATAAAATCTTAAAAAAAAAGAAAAGAAAGACATCTGAAAATAGAACCCATTCTAGTCTTATCCTTTCCCTCTAGCTACCAGTGAGTAAACGTCAGGAGGGGATTGAAAATTATGAAATGCTCACTTTGAAATAAATCATTTCCACTTAACAGTGTTTCTCTTTTCCCTTTGATTTTGGGGAAGGAACAGAAATGAACTATAGTATTCTGACTTTGAAGAGATGGAGAAACAGATTCCTAAGTGCTTACCTAGGATTAGTTGTTTTTCATCCTGACTTCTAATCTAAAGTACACCAGAATGAGAATCAGTATATTTTACTGGAAGACTATAAGACTTTCAACTCTCCATTTTCCCTCTGTTAATATTTGTAAGAGTGTAAGCAAACAATTTTACTACTCTACACCTCAGTTCCTGTAGAAACAAAATATGAATAATGGCACATGTCTAGAAGCATAGTACAGGAACAAATGAGATGTTAAGAATGCTTTCAAGGTATTAGGTTTTTATTTTATAGACTCCTCTAAAGAGATTGGAGTTATTCAATCCTATATAAACACTCAAGAAATTAAACAGTTCCATATCTTAATTATCACTGTAATATGTCATATACTTTGTTTCAAATTATTTAGAGAATAGCTCAAAGAAGTTCATATAGAAAGACTAGTCTAGATCTACTAACTTTGGGCTTTATAAATAATAGTAATATCTGAAAGATTTCAGAGTGATAATATGAACATAAGTTAGAAACTTATAATAAATAATATTATTGGTTTTTAACTGCTCACTGTTACTTCAAAAGACTGATGCTTAAGTCAAAAACATATTCTATAATTTTTAAAGTGTATTTGGATAGCACAAAAATGAATGAATTGCCAAATAACTTGTACTTCAAATTGACACTATCAATTTCGTTCTCAATTAGTGGAAAAGAAACATTAGTATCACCATTAAAATATATTTTAAAATGTATATTTTATTAAAATTCTAACCAATAAAGGGAAAACAATGGTTTGACAAAGAGTAATAAAACCTAGATGAAGGCAAGAAAGAAGATTAAAAAAAAAAAACTAGAGGATTACACAAAAGAAAGGACAAAAACATATGATTTTAAGCCCAAATATATCAACAATTACAAAAAGCATTCATTTAAAAGTTCCTTCTTTAGGTCTCCCCGACTTATCCATCAACCTTTGGCTCTGAGGTACTATAGAATTTCTGTAGTTTTTTTTTTTTTAAGATTTATTTATTTGACAGATAGAGATTACAAGTAGGCAGAGAGAGAGAGAGAGAGAGGAGGAGGAGGAAGCAGGCACCCAGCTAAGCAGAGAGCCCGACGCGGGGCTCGATCCCAGGACCCTGGGATCATGACCTGAGCTGAAGGCAGAGGCTTTAACCCGCTGAGCCACCCAGGTGCCCTGGTACTATTGAATTTCTAAACCATTTATGGCACTAGTTTTCAGTCTTTAGATTCACTGTACTTTATTATTTACTCTTCTATTTTCTGACCTTTTCATGAAGCTAGAACTCTTTGCCAATGATTCCTTTCCAAACAGTAATTCTTTATTGGAATTCCTATCTCATTAATTTTATCAGCAATATTTTGATGGACTTCTTATAACTTTGTTCTGTATCCTTTTCTTAATCTCTTGAATTCCATTTTCCTCAAAATCAAAATGTAATCTACTAACTTGAAAAATATAAAATTTCAGCTTTTCTACAAAATGATTTTTCTGAAACAAAAATCCTTGGAGTGTTAATTCTATGTCAGTACTAGTATGCTTAGAACTGGATTTCTGTCTTAAACTTAAAAACAAAAACCCATCTTCATCCTAATCTTATTTCTTCCATCTGTTTGGAGGTTTATGATCACTTGCTCTTTCCTTCATCTTCATATCCCTTTATAAAATGAAGTAAGAGGGGTGTCTGGGTGCCTGGGTGGCTCAGTGGGTTGAGAATTCTGCCTTTGGCTCAGGTCATGATCCCAGGGTCCTGGGATCAAGCCCTGCATTGGGCTCTCTTCTCAGCAGGGAGCCTACTTCCCTTCCTCTCTCTCTGCCTGCTTCTCTGCCTACTTGTGATCTCTGTCTGTCAAATAAATAAATAAAACTAAAATGAATTTAGAAAGATTTCCTTTGATATACTTTTTATTTTATTTTATTTTATTTTATTTTATTTTATTTTATTTCAGTGTTTCAAAGATTCATTGTTTATGCACCACACCCAGTGTTCCATGCAATACATGCCCTCCTTAATACCCACCACCACTCTGATAAACTTATTCTTTCTTTTATGGTGAAAAAAACTATATTTATATTTAGCCAGCTGGACTCAGTCTAGATTATCCCAATTTTGTTGGCAACATCCAAAGCTTCATAGTCAGGAACCAGTCAAACATATGCCTTCTTCTTCCCATCGGGTCTGATCAGGGTGTTGATCTTGGCCACATCAAAGTCCTAGAGCTTCTTCATAGCCCTTTTGATCCGGTGCTTGTTGGCCTTGAAATCCACAGGGAACACAAGTGTGTTGTTATTTTCTGATTTCTTCATGGTTTGCTCTGTAGTCAGGGGGAATTTGATGATGGCATAATGGCCAAGCTTGTTTCTCTTGGGGGCATTCTTTCAAGAATATTTGCGCTGCCTTCAGAGGCACAGTATCTAGGTGACATGCAGATCATTTTTGTGTGACCATGGACTTCTTTCAGCACTGCTTTCTTGGCCTTCCAAGCCTTTGCTTTGGCTTCAGCTTTGGGAGGGGCAGAGGCTTCCTTCTTCACTTTGGGTGTCATCTTTGTGAAAGGCTCAGCGACTTCATTGTATAGTTCCTTTATATTCCTCTCTTTTATATCTTTGAAAATAGCTTTCCATTATATAGACAATAGAATAATACCAGAGATATCTTTTTTATTAAATTTTATTAAATTAGTTACAAATGTTTTATAGTTGCACATGGTTTTCTTTTTTTTTTTAAGATTTTATTTATTTATTTGACAGAGATCACAAGTAGGCAGAGAGGGAGGCAGAGAGAGGGAGAAGCAGGCTCCCTGCTGAGCAGAGAGCCCAATGCAGGGCTCGATCCCAGGACCCTAGGATCATGTCCTGAGCTGAAGGCAGAGGCTTAACCCACTGAGCCACTCAAGTGCCCCGCACATGGTTTTCAAAAATCAAATACTACCAAAAGATACATCTAAAAGGAGCAGTTCTCCTCACCACCACCTGCCACTCCCAGTTACTGCCTGCAGGAGCAACTATTTTCAACTCAGATGATTTTTTTTTAATTTTTTTAAGATTTTTATTTATTTATTTGATGGGCAGAGATCACAAGTAGGCAGAGAGGCAGGCATGGGGTGGGGGGGAAGCAGGCTCCCCGCTGAGCAGAGAGCCCGATACGGGGCTCGATCACAGGACCCCAATCATGACCTGAGCCGAAGACAGAGGCTTAACCCACTGAGCCACCCAGGCGCCCCTGGATGATTTTTTTTTTTAATTTCTTCTGCATTCCTAAATATGTGTATGATGCCACTTCTGATCTGTCAGTTTTGTCATGACTTTTTTGGCCCTTCAGTATGGTCTATTTCACTTCATTCCCCTTCTATCATCCCAATGGGGTCATATCTGTGCTTACATTGTCCCAAGCTATAAATGTTGGTGGGATAAGTAGTGTACTACAACTACTTTTCTTAATTCTAGAACTTCAGTAGAAAGATGTTAAAAACCAAAAAAAAAAAAAAGAGCAGGAAAATAAATCACAAATTCAGCTTTTTAATAAAAGGCAGAAACTGAGATACTGTTTTTGCTTTGCTTATTGTTTAATTTCGAAATTCTCTAACATTCATTTTCCTTTTGATGGAACACGTACTCTCTTAATTCTGGTTCTTTGAATGATTTAGAGGTGTCAAAAAGTTTTTGAGGACAGAATGTGACAGAACAAGTAACTGACCTAGCAGAGAAAAGGAAGCTACAAATAAGGACTGCCAACTAAAAAACCTCTTTAGTTTTGCTCTCTGGGAAGATCATTCTTATATTTGTTCTGGAAGATCCCTTTTAAGAAAGGCACAGGGGAGAATTTGTCTTAATATTAGCAATCCCTTCCTATTGTTACAGTGATGGGGACTCTGAGTGAAGGCTTAGAAAAGCAGGTTTTTGGTTTCTAGGGTTTACGAGGTCTGATATGGCAATCCTACAGGCAGATACACAAGCCAATAAACATATGACACTGTGAACCTTGGATCTCCATGCAAGCATAGATATTCTTGTTTTGCAGCAGTAGACTTCAGTATTCTGCCTTTGCCTTAACCCTCAGCTCTTGTATAAGTGTGAACTCACTGTAAGTGTGAAGTGATGAGTTAAAAACAATATTCCCTTTTCCTCAAGATGCAGCTCAGTATTCTTTCATACATCATTCTTTGTATTAACATGCTCATAAATGCATCTACTGAAAATATTAGTTTTGTGTAGATAGATATAGTATATAGTAACAAAACTTCCAAACATCTAGACAAAGAGAAAGACCAGAAAGTTTTTTATCTATAAATATTTTATCTATAAAGGAAAAACAATCAAATTTCTATTATATTTCTTAATAGTTATATTATATCCAAGATGGTAACAGAACAAATATCTTCCAAGTGGCAAAGAAAGACACCTGTTCTATCAGTCATCTACTGCCACAAAAGGCCACTCTAAAACAGAACCTTGAAACAACACTGATTTATTAAGCTCATGAGTCTGCAAATTGACCAATTAGATTGAACTCTGCTCAGTGATTTTTTTGGTCTCAGTTGGGCCCATCCTTATATATGGGGATCAGTCGGCTATTGGCTAACCTAGAATAGCTAACCTAGGATGGCTTCATATGGAATAAAGCAGTAAGTTTGTTCCAGGTAATGGCTGAACACAAGAGCAATAAAACAAGGGCTTTTAAATACTCTACTTGTGTTGTATTTGCTAACATTCTGTTTGCCAAAACAAGTCATGTGACCCAAGCCCAGAATCAAACCAGAAGTACATGAAAGACTAAAGAATTAGGGCCTTTTTGCAGTCTACCATATCTATAAACTCAGAGCTCTATACTTTATTTTATTCAAAATAAAGCACAGACATTTTCAAACATTAAAGTACTATTTAATATTCATCATTTGTCTTTAGGAAAGTTACTAGAAAATATTTTTATAACCAGAAGAAAAATGAATCTAAAAAGAATTATAGAATACAACAAATAATGATGAGAAAAAAAATGAGTAAAACATTATTAAGTATCAAAATTCATTGATCTTTTTTTAAAATCTAAATCTAAAAGTCCAAGTTGTATCAAAATGTAAGTTTGAAGAGAGAAAGGAAATGGAAGTGAAATACAAAAGGATGTAAAACATATTAAACTTTTATCTTGTGACGAGAGTTTTACTCTAAACATTTTGAGAAAAAATATATTGTTAGTATAATATATATCCAATAGAGGAAAAAAGGAGAACAAGGAAAACTTCATTATTCCAATTAAAGCCGGGATAAAAAAAATAAGATAATATATAAGTGTAAAACATGAAATAAGATGGTTTAAATATCTATAAAATAGCAGCAATCAGAATAAATATAAATGGATAAACTTTCTTATAACACTGACTGCTAGAATTTTTAAAAATCAAGGCATGCTTTTTATAAATAACACTGAACCAAACTGGTACAAAAAAAGTTAAAAAATAAAGAGGAAAAGATAGAACATAAAAATGTTAATGTAAGACTATTGGAATTTTGGAATCAAACAAGACAGAATCAAAGAAAATAATGCTGGAAATTTATAGTAATAAAATTTCCAAACCTAAGATTAATAGATATCATGAATATTTGCTCACCTAATAACATGGCTTCCATATAAGCACAACAAAACTGATAGAACTTATAGGAGAATTTGAGAAATGTATCATTGGTAGAACAGAGCTTAACCTCTCAAAATATCAAGCAGACAAAAATATCATTTCTATAGAGAAAATTATTATCAATCAATAAACTTGATTTAACATTCATCCTTTTTTTAAACACTGATGAAAGGAACATTTACAATTGACATAATACTAGACTACAAATGAAATGTCAACAATGTCCAACAAATTCCTATTATTCAGCTTATATTTATCATAATGTAGAAAAAATGAGAAATCAGCCAATTGAAAGACACCATTCTTTTGAAAGGAATAACGTAATTAAGAAATCTATATACTTTAAAAAGTATATAAAAAAGTTTAAAACTTTAAAAGTTTTAAAGTTTTGAATAAGAAAAATTACAAAAACACATATTGAATTTCTTTTTTTTTTTAAAGATTTTATTTATTTATTTGACAGAGAGAGATCACAAGTAGGCAGAGAGGCAGGCAGAGAGAGAAGGGGAAGCAGGGTCCCTGCCGAGCAGAGAGCCTGATATGGGGCTCGATCCCAGGACCCTGGGATCATGACCCAAGCTGAAGGCAGAGGCTTAACCCACTGAGCCACACAGGTGCCCCACACATTGAATTTCTATGTCAATAACCGCTTTAAAAAAACATTGTTTTAGGTTCACATAGAAGGCCAGTATTTAACAATTAATGTTCCAAGTTTTTAAACTTTTTTTAAGATTTTATTTATTTATTTGATGGATAGAGATCACAAGTAGGCAGAGAGAGAGGCAGAGAGAGAGAGAGAAGGAAGCAGGCTCCCTGCTGAGCAGAGAGCAGAGATCCCAGGAAACTGGGATCATGACCCAAGCTGAAGGCAGAGGCTTTAACCCACTGAGCCACCCAGGCACCCCTCAAGTTCTTAAACTTTATGAAGGTTTAAATAAATAAATCTTCAGAGCTCCATTAAATTCACTGGAGATATGAACTATACCTAAGTTGCTATATAACTGGAAGTAATGGAAATAGGAAACTGATCCAGGATGTGGACTGGAAGATTGCTTATTGGCAAAACAAAACAAAACAAAACAAAACAAACAAACAAAAACCCCACCAACTTTCTAACTTCTTAAAGCATGTTTTTTAGAAAAACCTTAATGAAAATCATGCTTAATGACACAATGTTAGAAGCATTTCAATTAAACAAGTAAATAAGACAAGTTTGGCTGCTCTTTGCACTACAATACAGCCTTGTATTGGAGATGTTGGCCCAAGATATAAGAAAGGAAAAGAAATGAAAATGGAAGAGATGAAACTATTGCTATTTGCAGTGATATGATTAATAATTTAGAAAATCAACAGAAATTTTAGTCTACCAAGGTGGTTAGACAGAAGATCAACACAGAAACTTCCAATTAGAAAATTTAATTATTTCAAAAATTTAACTCATGATAGTAATAAAAAGTACAATGTGCTTAGTGAAAAACCTAACAATAAATTTGCAAAACCAGTAGAGATAAAATTATAAACTTAGGAAGACATTAAAGAAGGACTAAATAAATGGATAGATAAATAATGTTGAAGAACAAGAAAATGCAATACCTCTTATTATACTTCTGTATTTCAGTTGTTCTATCTTTGATTGCTCTTTTAGTCTACATAATCTCTATTAAATTCTTTTAGTCTCTTAATCTCTATTAAGTTCTTTTAGTCTACATAATCTCTATTAAGTGGAGTGTTGTTGTTGTTGTTGTTAGAGAGAGAGATTGAGAGTGCAAATGGGGAAGGAAGGGCAGAGAGAGAGGGAGAGAGATCTTAATTTTGAATCCACTTGGGACTCAATCTCCCAATCCTGAGATTGTGACCTGAGAGCTGAAATCAAAAGTCAGATGCTTCACCAACTGAACCACCCAAGTGCTCCTCCATTAAGTTCAGTTATTCTTCAACCACTATGCATTTGCCAATCATTCAAGTATCTTTCATCTCCAGACCTCTCTCTTTAGCTCATTAAAGAAATATTTTTTGAGGGGCACCTGGGTGGCTCAGTGGGTTAAAGCTCAGGTCATGATCCCAGGGTCCTGGGATCGAGCCCCGCATCAGGCTCCCTGCTCAGGGAGCTTGCTTCCCCCTCTCTCTCTGCCTGCCTCTCTGCCTACTTGTGATCTCTGTCAAATAATAAATAAATAAATAAATATTTTTTGAGCATCGAATTTCTCTCAGTACTTGAAAAACTTACAAAGCATGGTTAACTACACACCTGATATCTACATCTGGGTGTCCTCATATTTAATTTGTTCAAAAGGAAATTCATGAAAGAATCCTAATCAATTAAAATTGTTTGACTGTAGAGAGAACTTCTAAGTAAGATACAGGTTTCTGTTTCTTTCACATCAAAGTTATCAGGAATAAGTAGTCTAAAACTGGGATGGTGACCCCATAGCCATCAGACCCCTCACCTCCTTTCATCTTTTTAGCCCACCATCATCAGTGAATGGTTCCCATCCTCATGGTTGCTTTTTGGCCCAAGATGGTCACTAGACATCTAGTCATTACATTCACACTCCAGGCCAAATAGAAATGAAGGAGAAAGGGAAGAAGAGCAAAAGCTGTTTTAAAGAATTCTCTCATAATCCAACCCAATAATTTCTACTTAATGTTACTGATCAGAAATTAGTGACATAGCCACTTTTATTTGAAAAGAAGCCTGGAAAAAATGTTTACTGAGCCCTCTACAACAATTAAGATTCCATTGATAAAGAAGAAAGAGAAAAATTGGTGTAGGATAAGTAACTGGTATCACAGAAAGTGGTGATAGTCATTGATTCTGGACACAAGAGGCCAAGTATGGAACTGAAACTTACTTTCCACTGTATATTCTTCTGTGCTTTTAAATTATTTTTAGATTTATGGGCTACCTATTAAAAATAAATATTTTTCATTGAATTCATTGTCTTTCTTCATGAGCCCACCTGTTCCCCCTTAAAATTTTTTTTCTTTTAGTGAAAGGGATCACCAATCACCGAGTGACCCACACTACACATGTGAATATTATTTTCAACTTTAATTTCAGCCTCCATATTTATCTCACAAGACACCAAATCAAGTCAATTTTATGACAGAACTGACTCACACATCTAACCTTTTCTCTCCATCCTTATTGCAACTACCTTATTTTAACCTTCAAAATGTCTAGTAAGACTGTTGCAATGGCTTATTGTCTAGTCTTTCCCTCATCAATTGTTCCCAATTACTGCCCACCCTCCAGATTGCCACTGGTTATTATTTGAAAACAATTTTAATATGTCACTACTTCTTATAAGTCTATAAGATAGAGGTTCATAAATATTATTTTTTTAGCTTATTGATTTAAAAACCTGCAAAAAGGAAACTTTCATGAAACAAAATTAGAAATCAAATATACAGGGATTTCTTTTCAGCATTTCTAGTGACTGGATGAAAAATTTATATTCTTGAATCCCAGCTTGCCAGTATAAAAATAAAGATACCACACTAACTTACAGGAAAATTTGCTAATAACTGCAGGGCATATGAAGACTTTGAATTAAACTTCAAAACATTTATTAAGTCACAGGTTTCACTTGTTGTTTAATTACCATTCATCAATGAACTATTCTCCATATGCTTTGAGCAGCTATCAAATAGTTGTTTGAATTATACTACAATTTGGCCAGATATTATTCAGTGATTTTTACATTAGAATTTTAACTATATTTGAATATGTATGAAGTCAGGGATCACAGAAATTATACGTTGTAATAGGCTAAGCTTTATTTAAATTTCAGTAACTCAAAGAAGGGTGGGGCAGAAATGTATCTGACATCAAATTTTATGCTTAGTTTGTATTTAAGAAAACTCAGCAGGACCGCCTGGATAGCTCAGTTGGTTAAACATCTGACACTTGATCTCAGCTAAGGTCTTGATCTCAGGGTCATGAATTCAAGCCTCATATAGGCTCCATGCTGTGGAGTCTGCTTAAAAAAGGAAAAACAGAGGAGGAGTCAAGATGGCGGAGAAGTAGCAGGCTGAGACTACATCAGGTAGCAGGAGAACAGCTTGATAGCTTAT
Source organism: Meles meles (assembly GCF_922984935.1). Taxonomy (NCBI): domain Eukaryota; kingdom Metazoa; phylum Chordata; class Mammalia; order Carnivora; family Mustelidae; genus Meles; species Meles meles. Next base: position 103,201,705 of record NC_060072.1, read on the forward strand.
CTAAACATTGCAAACACCTACAAATCCAACGGGAGATCAAAGAGAAAAAGAACAGCAATTATAGAAACAGAAAATCAACCACTTTCTGAAAGGTAGGACTGGCGGAGAAGTGAATCTAAAACGACGGGAAGATAGACAGCGGTGGGAGGGGCCAGCTCCCGGCAAGCGGCGGAGCAACAGAGCACAAAATCAGGACTTTTAAAAGTCTGTTCCACTGAGGGACATTGCTTCAGAGGCTAAACCGGGTGAAGCCCACATGGGGTCAGCGTGGCCCCAGATCCCGCAGGGTCACAGAAGGATTGGGGGTGTCGGAGTGTCGCAGAGCTCACAGGTATTAGAACAGAGAAGCAGGCTACAGAGACAGAGCCGAGGACTGAACTCTCAGCTCGAGGTTACCTTGAACTGGTTGCAGGCTGGGTGAGCTTGGAGCGTGGCTGGAGGCTGGGGATACGGGAGTGATTGGGTGCTGTCCTCTGCAGGAGCACTGAGGAGTGGGGCCCCAGGTTCTCAGCTCCTCCGGTCCAGAGACTAGGAGGCCGCCATGTTCATTCCCGTCCTCTGGAACTCTACAGAAAGCGTTCAGGGAACAGAAGCTCCCAAAAGCAAACCCGAGCAGATTCCTTAGTCTGCCCCCGGTAAGGGCAGTGCAACCCCGCCTCGGGCAAAGACACTTGAGAGTCACTACAACAGGCCCTCCCCCAGAAGATCAACAAAATATCCAGCCAAGACAAAGTTCATCTATCAAGGAAAGCAGTTTCAATTCCTAAGACAGCAGCAGAATTCCAGAGGAGGAGAAAGCAAAGGACGGAACTCATGGCTTTCTCCCCATGATTCTTTAGTCTTGCTGTTAATTCAATTTTTTTTTATATTTTCAATTTTTTTTCTTCTTCTCCTACATTTTTTAAAACTTTTACCCTTTTATTTCTTAACGTTTTTTGACTAGTTTATCTAAAATATATTTTTTTCTTTCTTTTTTATATTTTTTCTTTGTTTGTTTTATTTTTTAAATTTTTTTCTTTTTTTTTCTGAACCTCTTTTTACCCCTTTCTCCCCCCCACACTTTGGGGCCTCTTCTGATTTGGTTACAGCACATTTTTCTGGGGTCTTTGCCACCCTTTTAGTATTTTATTTGATCCTTCATATCCTCTTATCTAGACAAAATGACAAGGCGGAAAAAATCACCACAAACAAAAGAACAAGAGGCAGTACCGAAGGATACAGACTTAATCAACACAGACATTGGTAATATGTCAGATCAAGAGTTCAGAATGACGATTCTGAATGTTCTAGCCAGGCTCGAAAAAGGCATGGAAGATATTAGAGAAACCCTCTCTGGAGATATAAAAGCCCTTTCTGGAGAAATTAAAGAACTAAAATCTAACCAAGTTGAAATCAAAAAACCTATTAATGAGGTGCAATCAAAAATGGAGGCTCGCACTGCTAGGATAAATGAGGAGGAAGAAAGAATTAGTGATATAGAAGACCAAATGACAGAGAATAAAGAAGCCGAGCAAAAGAGGGACAAACAGCTACTGGACCAAGAGGGGAGAATTCAAGAGATAAGTGACACCATAAGACGAAACAACATTAGAATAATTGGGATTACAGAAGAAGAAAGAGAGAGGGGAGCAGAAGGTCTATTGGACAGAATGATTGGGGAGAATTTCCCTAATATGGCAAAGGGAACAAGCATCAAAATCCAGGAGGTCCAGAGAACGCCCCTGAAAGTCAACAAGAATAGGTCCACACCTCATCACCTAATAGTAAAATTTACAAGTCTTAGTGACAAAGAGAAAATCCTGAAAGCAGCCTGGGAAAAGAAGTCTGTAACATACAATGGTAAAAATATTAGATTGGCAGCAGACTTATCCACAGAGACCTGGCAGGCCAGAAAGAGCTGGCATGATATATTCAGAGCACTAAACGAGAAAAACATGCAGCCAAGAATACTCTATCCAGCTAGGCTATCATTGAAAATAGAAGGACAGATAAAAACCTTCCAGGACAAACAAAAACTGAAAGAATTTGCAAACACCAAACCAGCCCTACAGGAAATATTGAAAGGGTCCGCTAAGCAAAGAGAGAGCCTAAAAGTAGTAGATCAGAAAGGAACAGAGACAATATACAGTAACAGTCACATTACAGGCAATAGAATGGCACTAAATTCATATCTCTCAATAGTTACCGTGAATGTTAATGGGCTAAATGCCCCAATCAAAAGACACAGGGTATCAGAATGGATAAAAAAACAAAACCCATCAATATGTTGCCTACAAGAAACTCATTTTAGATGCAAAGACACCTCCAGATTTAAAGTGAGGGGGGTGGAAAACAATTTGCCATGCTAATGGGCATCAGAAGAGGCTGGGGTGGCAATCCTTATATCAGATCAATTAGACTTTAAGCCAAAGACTATAATAAGAGATGAGGAAGGACGTTATATCATACTCAAAGGGTCTGTCCAAAAAGAAGATCTAACAATTTTAAATATCTATGCCCCTAACGTGGGAGCAGCCAACTATATCAACCAATTAATAACAAAATCAAAGAAACACATCAATAATAATACAATAATAGTAGGGGACTTTAACACTCCCCTCACTGAAATGGACAGATCATCCAAGCAAAAGATCAACAAGGAAATAAAGGCCTTAAATGACACACTGGACCAGATGGACATCACAGATATATACAGAACATTTCATCCCAAAGCAACAGAATACACATTCTTCTCTAGTGCACATGGAACATTCTCCAGAATAGACCACATCCTGGCTCCTAAATCAGGTCTCAACTGGTATCAAAAGATTGGGATCATTCCCTGCATACTTTCAGACCACAATGCTCTGAAGCTAGAACTCAATCACAAGAGGAAAGCTGGAAAGAACCCAAATACATGGAGATGAAACAGCATCCTTCTAAAGAATGAATGGGTCAACCAGGAAATTAAAGTAGAATTGAAAAAATTCATGGAAACAAATGATTATGAAAACACAACGGTTCAAAATCTGTGGGACACAGCAAAGGCAGTCCTGAGAGGAAAATATATAGCGGTACAAGCCTTTTTCAAGAAACAAGAAAGGTCTCAAGTACACAACCTAACCCTACACGTAAAGGAGCTGGAGAAAGAACAAGAAAGAAACCCTAAACCCAGCAGGAGAAGAGAAATCATAAAGATCAGAGCAGAAATCAATGAAATAGAAACCAAAAAAACAATAGAAAAAATCAATGAAACTAGGAGCTGGTTCTTTGAAAGAATCAATAAGATTGATAAACCCCTGGCCAGACTCATCAAAAAGAAAAGAGAAAGGACCCAAATAAATAAAATCATGAATGAAAGAGGAGAGATCACAACTAACATCAAAGAAATACAGACAATTATAAGAACGTACTATGAGCAGCTCTACGCCAACAAATTTGACAATCTGGAAGAAATGGATGCATTCCTAGAGACATATAAACTACCACAACTGAACCAGGAAGAAATAGAAAACCTGAACAGGCCCATAACCAGTAAGGAGATTGAAACAGTCCTCAAAAATCTCCAAACAAACAAAAGCCCAGGGCCAGACGGCTTCTCAGGGGAATTCTACCAAACATTTAAAGAAGAACTCATTCCTATTCTCCTGAAACTGTTCCTAAAAAATAGAAATGGAAGGAAAACTTCCAAACTCATTTTATGAGGCCAGCATCACCTTGATCCCCAAACCAGACAAGGATCCCACCAAAAAAGAGAACTACAGACCAATATCCTTGATGAACACAGATGCAAAAATTCTCACCAAAATACTAGACAATAGGATTCAACAGTACATAAAAGAATTATTCACCACAATAAGTGGGATTTATTCCAGGGCTGCAGGGTTGGTTCCACATCTGCAAATCAATCAACGTGATAGAACACATTAATAAAAGAAAGAACAAGAGTCATATGATACTCTCAATAGATGCTGAAAAAGCATTTGACAAAGTACAGCATCCCTTCCTGATCAAAACTCTTCAAAGTGTAGGGATAGAGGGCACATACCTCAGTATTATCAAAGTCATCTGTGAAAAACCCACCACAAATATCATTCTCAATGGAGAAAAACTGAAGCTTTTCCACTAAGCTCAGGAACACGGCAGGGATGTCCATTATCACCACTGCTATTCAACATAGTACTTGAAGTCCTAGCCTCAGCAGTCAGACAACAAAAGGAAATTAAAGGCATCCAAATTGGCAAAGAAGAAGTCAAACTATCACTCTTCGCAGATGATATGATACTATATGTGGAAAACCCAAAAGACTCCACTCCAAAACTGCTAGAACTTGTACAGGAATTCAGTAAAGTGTCAGGATATAAAATCAATGCACAGAAATCAGTTGCATTTCTGTACACCAACAACAAGACAGAAGAAAGAGAAATTAAGGAGTCAATCCCACTTACAATTGCACACCAAACTATAAGATACCTAGGAATAAACCTAACCAAAGAGGCTAAGAATCTATACGCAGAAAAGTATAAAGTACTCATGAAAGAAATTGAGAAAGACACAAAAAAATGGAAAAATGTTCCATGCTCCTGGATTGGAAGAATAAATATTGTGAAAATGTCTATGCTACCTAAAGCAATCTACACATTTAATGCAATCCCTATCAAAATACCATCCATTTTTTTTTTCAAAGAAATGGAACAAATAATCCTCAAATTTATATGGAACCAGAAAAGACCTCGAATAGCCAAAGGAATATTGAAAAAGAAAGCCAAAGTTGGTGGCATCATAATTCCGGACTTCAAGCTCTATTACAAAGCTGTCATCATCAAGACAGCATGGTACTGGCACAAAAACAGACACATAGATCAATGGAACAGAATAGAGAGCCCAGAAATCGACCCTCAACTCTATGGTCAACTAATCTTCGACAAAGCAGGAAAGAATGTCCAATGGAAAAAGACAGCCTCTTCAATAAATGGTGCTGGGAAAATTGGACAGCCACATGCAGAAAAATGAAATTGGACCACTTCCTTACACCACACACGAAAATAGACTCCAAATGGATGAAGGACCTCAATGTGAGAAAGGAATCCATCAAAATCCTTGAGGAGAATGCAGGCAGCAACCTCTTCGACCTCAGCCACAGCAACATCTTCCTAGGAACATCGGCAAAGGCAAGGGAAGCAAGGGCAAAAATGAACTATTGGGATTTCATCAAGATCAAAAGCTTTTGCACAGCAAAGGAAACAGTTAACAAAACCAAAAGACAACTGACAGAATGGGAGAAGATATTTGCAAACGACATATCAGATAAAGGGCTAGTATCCAAAATCTATAAGGAACTTAGTAAACTCAACACCCAAAGAACAAACAATCCAATCAAGAAATGGGCAGAGGACATGAACAGACATTTCTGCAAAGAAGACATCCAGATGGCCAACAGACACATGAAAAAGTGCTCCACATCACTCGGCATCAAAACCACAATGAGATATCACCTCACACCAGTCAGAATGGCTAAATTTAACAAGTCAGGAAATGACAGATGCTCGTGAGGATATGGAGAAAGGGGAACCCTCCTACACTGTTGGTGGGAATGTAAACTGGTGCAACCACTCTGGAAAACAGCATGGAGGTTCCTCAAAAAGTTGAAAATAGAGTTACCTTATGACCCAGCAATTGCACTACTGGGTATTTACCCTAAAGATACAAACGTTATGATCCGAAGGGTCACGTGCACCTGAATGTTTATAGCAGCAATGTCCACAATAGCCAAACTATGGAAAGAACTTAGATGTCCATCAACAGATGAATGGATAAAGAAGATGTGGTATATATATACAATGGAATACTATGCAGCCATCAAAAGAAGTGAAAGCTTGCCATTTGCAACGATGTGGATGGAACTAGAGGGTATTATGCTTAGCGAAATAAGTCAATCAGAGAAAGACAACTATCATATGATCTTCCTGATAAGAGGAAGTGGAGATGCAGTGGGGGGTGGTTAGGGGGGTAGGAAAAGAAGAAATGAAACAAGATGGGATTGGGGGGGAGACAAACCATAAATGACTCTTAATCTCACAAAACAAACTGGGGGTTGCTGGGGGGAGGTGGGGTTGGGAGAGGGGGAGTGGGGTTATGGACATTGGGGAGGGTATGTGCTATCGTGAGTGCTGTGAAGTGTGTAAACCTAGTGATTCACAGACCTGTACCCCTGGGGATAAAAATACATTATATGTTTATAAAAAAAAAATCGGAAGGGGAGGCAAACCATAAGGGACTATGGACTCTGAAAAACAACCTGAGGGTTTTGAAGGGTCGGGGGTGGGAGGTTGGGGGAACAGGTGGTGGGTAATAGGGAGGGCACGTATTGCATGGAGCACTGGGTGTTGTGCAAAAACAATGAATACTGTTACACTGGAAAAAAAAATAAATTAATTAAAATTTTTTTAAAAAAGGAAAAACAACAACAACAATAACAACCTAGAAATAAAGTCACCAATATATCTTAACTCAAATAATTTCAGAATAAAAGAACATAACATGTTGTACACTCAATGGTAAGAAATGCATAGCAGCAAAATCAGCAAAACTTTTTTATTGAAAGAGAATAATAAAACTGAAAACATTTACAATAAAAATGAAAATATGCATGATTTTAAAAAGTTGTATAATTGGTCCTTATTCTTCTGACCATAAAGAGTTCCAAGAACAGACAAAATTTTCATGTCACCTTCCACTATATTAGAAAAGACATCACAGACTCAGACTCTAAAACAAATCTTTCTCACTTACTTTTTAAATTTTAACTTGTTCTTAGCTTTAAGTAGGTTTCATGCTTAGCATAGAGCCCAATGTAGGGTGTGAACTCCCACCTGAAATTGAGACCTGAGCCAAGATCAAGAGTTGGAAGCTCTACTGACTGAGCCACCCAGGTGCGCTGAACCTTTCTCATTTATTAAGAATGGTACTGCATGAAGAAAATACAGAAGGTACTCACCAACCTGTCACAAGATAGCTAGCATATCTAGTGCTTTAAAACCTCAAAATTACAGCTTTTTTTTTTTAATATCTGTGTACAGGATAAGACCCCTCAGGAAAAATTGTCTTATGGTCAGTCCTCACTGGAGAGGTGCATCTCATCACAGTTCCCCAGCGGAGGAGCAGTTCATCTTACTAAGAGAGAAATAACCTGATACTCAGGAGAAGAAAGAATGGTCACAAGCAAGCAAATATCAAAAATCCATTTCGAAGAGTGCTGGTAGCACACTCTTGGAAAAGGCCAGGGACACCTGGGTAGGTCAGTCTATTAGCACTGATTCTTGATTTCAGCTCAGTTCATAATCTCAGGGTGGTGAGTTTGAGCCCTTTGTGGGGGTCCACGCTGGGCATAGAGCCTGCTTGGGATTCTCTCCCTCCCTCCCTGCCTCTGACTTGCCTCCTTACCCTGTATGTGCTCCTCCTCTTAAAAAGGGGGTGGGGGGAGAAAAGGGGAAAAAAAGAGCCATAATACATTGGCCATAGTACATAGCCATTGTACATAGCCATTGTACATTGTTTGTACAATGAAACGTAAGGACTAATCATCATTTGTTGAAACTTTCATTATATCTCTAACTGGCAGGCTATGTCATGTTTAGTAGCTCTTCTGTTTGGAGGGGATCAAAGATGGTTTCTTCATCCACACTCTGTGACCACTCAAGTCATACATGCATTCCTATGTATACATGGGCTACCCATGCTTTGCTGGGTCTATTAATGTTCATCATTGCAGCAAAAAACACTTGAAGTAGAGTCACCTAGCTGGCTCAGTGAGTAGAGCATGTGACACTTAATCTCAGGATCCTGAGTTCAAGCTCCACATGTAGAGTTTACTTTAAAAAATTAAAAAGGCTCTTGAAGTAGAAGAACACAGAAAGTCAGTTCCTCAAAGCTCTCCCAGTCCATATCATAAGCCATAAGTTTATCTGCAAGAATCTCCATGTGGTTCACCAGTATTTTCTCTATGCTTTCATTGAGTCTATGCAGATGCCAACAGGGAGGCTCTTTCCCCTCTAGACTAAAGTTGCCACAAGGAGCTAAAAATCTGGAAAGTTCTCACTTAAGTTTAATGGAAAAATTTATTCAGCCGATGGATAAAATGATTAACAATTTTTTATAACTATCAGAGTCTGAATAATGTTTGGTCCTATTTGCAATTTAATTTAAAATATTTAATATTTATATGAAATAATATTTTATAAATATTTATAAATATCTATATATAATAATATATAATCTATAATAATATGTTATTATTTATAAATAGATATTTATAAATATATTATTATAATATATTATTATTTATAAATAGATATTTATAAATAACATTATTTATGTATATTATTTATAAGACATATAACATATATTATTTATAAATATTTATACTTAATATATATCTTATATGTAATTAATAATTATATTTATATATAATTTAATTATTATAAATATATAATAAATAAATAATAAATATTTATAAATGTTTATACAAATATTAAATATTTTATATTTAACTTAAAAGATTGCAACATTTTACCTATAAGGTAAGATTTACAATTTACAGCATTACCTTACTAGGTATATACCCCAAAGATATAAATGTACTGATCTGAAGGGGCACCTGCACCCCAATGTTTATAACAGCAATGTCCACAATAGACAAACTATGGAAAGAGCCCCAGTGCCAATCCACAGATGAATGGATAAAGAAGATGTGGTACATATATACAATGGAATACTACTTGGCCATCAAAAAATGAAATCTTGCCATTTGCAATGACATGGATAGAACTAGAGAGTGTAATGTTAAGTGAAATATGTCAATCACAGAAAGACAGTTATCAAAGGACTTAACTCATATGTGGAATATAAGAAACAAAACAGGATCAGAGAGGAAGGGAGGGAAAAATAAAACAAGATGAAATCAGAGAGGGAGACAAACCATACGAGACTTAATCATAGGAAATAAACTGAGAGTTGCTGGAGGGGAGAGGGGTGAGGGGATGGGGGTCACTGGGTGATGGACATTTAGGAAGGCATGTGATGTAATGAGCACCAGGTATTATATAATACTGATGGAATCACTGAATGCTTCCTCTGAAACTAATAATACATTATATATTAATTAATTGAAATTAAATTTTAGAAAAGAATATTAATATCAAAAAGGTTGCAACTACTTAATTTAATTTTCCTTATAAATACTTTGTTCATCAACTAAAACCTCCATAAGTATTAAATAGTACTAACATATCTAATAAATTAAACTTTAAATAAATTGTTTCTAAATTTCTCTTATTTTTATTTGAAACATAAATTTTAAAAGATTTCAACTTAAGATCACGACTCTCAGTCAACTACTCAATCGGTATTTCAAGTTAGAATTATAAGGCTGTCACTCTATTTGGCCAAGTTCTCTTTCAAATGACAAGTAATGGTGGTAATAATGAACACACTTTATGCTTGTTAATATACCATATATAGGGCGCCTGGGTGACTCAGTGGGTTAAGCCGCTGCCTTCAGCTCAGGTCATGATCTCAGGGTCCTGGGATCGAGTCCCGCATCGGGCTCTCTGCTCGGCAGGGAGCCTGCTTCCCTCTCTCTCTCTCTCTGACTGCCTCTCTATCTACTTGTGATCTCTCTCTATCAAATAAATAAATAAAAAATCTTTAAAAAAAAATATACCATATATAGTACATAAGACTATAACAAATAGGTACAAATTTCTTTTTAACACAAATATAAATATTACAGTTTTGATTATTTTAACCCTTCTATACTTAATGTTAAATCTTTCCTCAGCTAGGGGAAGCATATCTATTAATGAAGCTAGTTTTCACCTAGGAAGTCAAAGTTATGTACTTCCAGAGGGTTTATCAAGAAAATAAGAGATGCAGGCATCCAAAGCAATTCTTCTCATCACCAACAAGGAAAACTATGATATCATCCCAAGTAATTTAGTTACCTTCTCAGCATAACTAAAACCATCACTAACCAAAAATTAGAACAAGACCCTGGTGAGATCATTGTTGTTGACCTTCTTGGAATTCACTAAATTCTATGTTGTAACTGGCTACATCACAGACATCACATTTGAGAGGACAAATAAGGAAAAGAAGTTAGACTGATGGGTCTCAGGACAATATCCTTGGTTTCAGAGTTATATACATACTCTGATTCTTTAGTCTGTAGCCAGAAATCTGTAGTCCCCATTGGGATCTGTCACCTGATTGGATTTTGGACTCTAATGATTAGTAAATCTTTTCTCCTTCTTACTCTAAAGAGGTAAAAAGTCTCCAAGAACAAGAGATTGAACATTCAAATGTTAGAAGAATCTCAGGACCCAATCCTTTTATGCTCTATCTAAACCTGAAAAATAGTAGTATTGTAAAAACACCTTGGTCATTGAAAAAATGAGTGACCGAATAAACCTCAACATATAACAAGAATGATAAATGCACTCTTGTTTTCCCATTGCCATGGAAACTGTAGGGGCCTGGTTAGCCAGAGGGAGTGGATTGGTTGTAAACTTAGATTGACCCCACCCCTCCTAGAGGAACTTGCTCACAAGCCCCAGATATGGGGATGGGCCAGGCTGGATGGAGACATCCAATCAGTGGGGCATGCATATATTTACTGTGGTGAATTGAAATTCGATTGGTCACCTGTATTGCCAACTGGGCATGACTGTGCAGTTTTCCCTGTGTGTTGCAATCTCATTGGCCACCTGTGTGTGGGCGGGGCTCAACCACCTCTATAAAGGTTAGTCTGTGAGGCTGGGGGGAGTAGTAGGAGGAGTTAGAGTAGCCATTGGGAAAGCAGTTAGAGTAGCCGTTGGGATACCCGTTAGGGTAGCCATTGGAGTAATAGTCGTCGGGCAGTAGCAGCATCACCGTGAGCAACTCGCCACCCTGAGCCATGGCACCATTGGGAGCAGCCTTGCCTTATCCAGAGCAGCCTTGTCCTGAGAGCAGACTCGCCAGAATGGCATCATTCCAGGGAGCGGCCTCATCAGTGTGCGGCCTCGTCAGCATGTGGCCTCCTCTGGAGCAGCCTCATCCAGAGCGGCCTTGTTGGATTGGCGTCATGGCGAGCAGAATCTGTGTCGGTGGGGTTGTCATCCTTGTCGCCTCTTCGTCGTGGGGAGCGGCCTCATCCAGAGTGGCCTTGTCGGGGGAACGGCCTCATTGGGGTCGTCCTCGCCGCCTCTTCGTGAGAGACGGCCCCTACTGGTCAGTTTGATTTTTTTTTAATTTCTTTATTTATTTTTATTTTTTTATTTACAGCATAACAGTGTTCATTGTTTTGGCATCACACCCAGTGCTCCATGCAGTACATGCCCTCCCTATTACCCACCACCTGGTTCCTCAACCTCCCACCCCCACCCCCCGCCGCCCCTTCATAACCCTCTGGTTGTTTTCAGAGTCCATAGTCTCTCATGGTTCATCTCCCCTTCCAGTTTCCCTCAACTCCCTCTCCTCTCCATCTCCCCATGTCCTCCATGTTATTTGTTATGCTCCACAAATAAGTGAGACCATATGATACTTCACTCTCTCTGCTTGACTTATTTCGCTCAGCATAATTTCTTCCAGCCCCGTCCATGTTGCTACAAAAGTTGGGTATTCATCCTTTCTGATGGAGGCATAATACTCCATTGTGTATATGGACCACATCTTCCTTATCCATTCATCCATTGAAGGGCATCTTGGTTCTTTCCACAGTTTGGTGACCGTAGCCATTGCTGCAATAAACATTGGGGTACACATGGCCCTTCTTTTCACTACATCTCTATCTTTGGGGTAAATACCCAGCAGTGCAATTGCAGGGTCATAGGGAAGCTCTATTTTTAATTTCTTCAGGATCTCCACACTGTTCTCCAAAGTGGCTGCACTAACTTGCATTCCCACCAACAGTGTAAGAGGGTTCCCCTTTCTCCACATCCTCTCCAACACACGTTGTTTCCTGTCTTGCTGATTTTGGCCATTCTAACTGGTGTTAGGTGGTATCTCAATGTTGTTTTAATTTGAATCTCCCTGATGGCTAGTGATGATGAACATTTTTTCATGTGTCTGATAGCCATTTGTATGTCTTCATTGGAGAAGTGTCTGTTCATATCTTCTGCCCATTTTTTGATATGATTATCTGTTTTGTGTGTGTTGAGTTTGAGAAGTTCTTTATAGATCCTGGATATCAACCTTTTGTCTGTACTGTCATTTTCAAATATCTTCTCCCATTCCGTGGGTTGCCTCTTTGTTTTGTTGACTGTTTCCTTTGCTGTGCAGAAGGTTTTGATCTTGATGAAGTCCCAAAAGTTCATTTTCACTTTTGTTTCCTTGGCCTTTGGAGACATATCTTGAAAGAAGTTGCTGTGGCTGATATTGAAGAGGTTACTGCCTATGTTCTCCTCTAGGATTCTGATAGATTCCTGTCTCACATTGAGGTCTTTTATCCATTTCGAGTTTATCTTTGTGTACGGTGTAAGAGAATGGTCGAGTTTCATTCTTCTACATATCGCTGTCCAGGTTTCCCAGCACCATTTATTGAAGAGACTGTCTTTTTTCCATTGAATATTTTTTCCTGTTTTTTCAAAGATTATTTCACCATAGAGTTGAGGGTCCATATCTGGGCTCTCCACTCTGTTCCACTGGTCTATGTGTCTGTTTTTATGCCAGTACCACGCTGTCTTGGTGATCACAGCTTTGTAGTAAAGCTTGAAATCGGGTAACGTGATACCGCCAGTTTTGTTTTTG